>NW_007749047.1:2324-3459 GCF_000696425.1 Galeopterus variegatus | reverse complement strand
TGGCAGTGTTGGGACCTGCTTGAGTCATGGGGGTGGATCCCTCATTAATGGGTTAATGCTCTCCTGGCAGATGGAGATAGTGAGTGAGTTCTTGCTTTATTAGATCCCACAAGAGCTGGTTGTTTAAAAAGACCCTGGCACCTCTCTTCTCTCTCTCTCTCTCACTTCCTCTCACTATGTGATCTGCTTGTATCTGCCAGCTGCCTGCCACTTTGTCATGAGTAGAAGCAGCCTGAGGCCCATGTCAGATGCAGGTGTCCCAGAAACATAAGCCAAATAGATCTCTGTTCTTTATAAATTACCCAGTCTCCAGTATTCTCTTATAGCAACACAAAAATGGACCAATACAGTGGCATAGACAGGAGAAAGAGACAGGGCTTTAACTACTACATCTTCAACTACAGGATCAGTACAGGAGCAATATTCCCTTGTGACAAAAAAGAATCTGCTCTGCCATGAGCACTTCCTAGTGATAATTATCCTCATGCTTGTGCCACAGCCTGTCACCACTACTGCTGTATCACCACTGCCATTGTCTGGCCCCAGAAATACTGCCTGTCTTCCTACAAAAACCCCTCCCTCCCTGCATCTCCCACCACCCCTCCCACCTCTGACACCACATCCCCTCCAATCATGCGGCTCCTGCCACCACAGCTATTGCCACATCCCCTCCAGCTGCGTGGCTCTTGCCACCGCCATTCCCACCACCACTGCTACCACCAGGAGCCCCTCCCACCATATCTGCTCCCACTACTGCTGCTCCTGTCTCCCCACACAGCAAGTCATCCTTCTACCTGTCACAGCACTGCTGCTACTGATGCCCAGCTGAGGTACCAACAGCCCCACCTCACTCAGATCCAGGTGTTCCTGTGTTTACCAGGTAGAAGGAAAGAGCAAAAAGGTGAGCAAGTGCAGCTCCATGCACCTTGGGGTGGGCACTACTTGTGCAGCTCATGCAACTGCCTTCACCCAGGGAGGGACACATGCAGAGCCACTGATGAGTGCAGATACTCAGGATAGATAAATAGAGGACAGAAGAAAATAGCCAGTCATCACCAAAACATCCCCCAAATGGGAGTAGCAAGGAGTCAGGAGGAGCCAATGCCAGTAGAAAAGAGGGAAAAGAAACCCTGCC
>NW_007749047.1:0-202 GCF_000696425.1 Galeopterus variegatus | reverse complement strand
CCCACATACACTGGCTGAGCGAGGCGCGGGGGCGACGCCGAGGGTTGCAATCCCGTTGCCAGTCCCCGGTCCGGTACGGAGGCAACACTGAGGGTTGCGATCCATTGCTGGACACGGAAAAAGACAAAAGACACACACAAAAAAAAATGGATAAAATGTTTCCAAATTTGTTGAAATCCTACAAAAGCTCAAAACATACCAG
>NW_007749046.1:8514-11293 GCF_000696425.1 Galeopterus variegatus | reverse complement strand
TGCAAGAACAGCTCAAGCAGGTCTTGAAGAAACATGTAAGTTGGGACTGCTATCTGGCCCATGAGGAGGAAGTGGGCGGCTCAAAACCTCTTGGCCTCCACTCCTGCTACATATATTACCTCACCTATTACCTCAAAAGGAATTCTTGATAACCAATGACTAAAGAAGAAATAGCTTGGGCGTGGTTTACAGATGATTCTATACAATGTCAGAAATCATCCAAAAGTGGATAGCTATAGCACCACAATCCCACTCTGTCAATTGGCTCTGAAGGACAGAAGTGAAGGGAAATCTTCATTGGGAAGAACTTCGAGCAGCACATCTGGTTGTTTGTTTTCCTGGGAAGGAAACATGGCCAAAGATATGAGTCTACATTAAATTATGGGCTGTGTTGATAATCTGGCTGAATAGTCAGGGACTTGGAAGGAACATGATAGTAAAATTAGTAAAGGAGGTTTAGGAACAATATATGTGGATAAACCTCTCAGAATGTCACAGAGTGTAAAGATTTCATGCCCCTTGTGAGTGTTTATCAAAGGGTGACCTTAGCAGAGAATAATTTTAATCAGGTGGCTAGAATGGCTCATTTTTTAGACATTGATCAGCCTCTTTCCCAGTTACTCCTGTTATAGACCAATAGGCTTATGAACAAAATAGCTACCATGACAGGGATGGAGGCTATGCATAGGCTCAGCAACTTGGACTTCCACTCTACAAGGCTGGTCTGGCTACAGCCACTGCTGAGTATCCAGTCTGCTAACACCAGAAACTAACACTGAATTCCCAATATGGTACCTTTACCCGGATGGATCAGTCAGCTACTTGATCACAATCTTATCAAAATGCATCTCTTCCATCATGGAAGGAAAAACATTATTTTTCTAACCAGAACAAACACTCATTCTGGGTATGATTTGTCTTCCCTGGCCACAATGCCTTTACCAAAACTAATGTCCATGGACTTACAGAATGCCCTATGGCATTCCAATAAACATAGTTTCTGACCAAAGAACTAATTTAAAACAAATTGAATGTAGCATTGGGCTCATACTTGTGTGATTCACTTGTCTTACAATGCCCCACCATCCTGAGGCAGTTAGTTTCTGACCAAAGAACTAATTTAAAACAAATTGAATGTAGCATTGGGCTCATACTTGTGAGATTCACTTGTCTTACAATGCCCCACCATCCTGAGGCAGTTGACTTGATAGAATGGTGGATGGCCTTTCAAAGACTTGGTTACAATACCAGCTATGTGGCAACACCTTACAGAGCTGAAGCAATGTCCTTTAGAATGTGGTCAGTGTATGCTCTAAATCAGCATTGAATATATGGTTCTCCCATGGCCAGTGTTCATGAGTTCTGGAATCAAGGGGTAGAAGTGGGAGTGACTCTTCTCACTACTTCTGCTAGTGATTCAGTAGCAACAATTTTGCTTTCTGTCCCCATTACTCTAGGCTCTGCTGATCTAGAGGTCTTAGTTCTAAAGAGAGGAATGCTTCTATTAGAGGACACAATAATGAGTTCATTGAACTAGAAGGTGAGACCACCATCTCTCAACTATGGATTCCTCATGCCACCAAAAATAAGACATGAAAAGGGGTTTTACTTTACATGTAAGTGTTGAGGAGTATGGTTGAAATAAAGGAAATCTTCTAGGGTACTTCTTAGTACTTTCTATGTCTTATAGTTAGAGTCAATGGAAAGCTACAACATATTGATTCAGGCAGGATCGATAATGGCCCAGACCACTCAGGAATACAAATTTGAGTTGCCTCATTAAGTAAGAAAGCATGAAAATCTGTGACGCTTTCTGAGGGCAGAAGGAATATGAAATGGGTAGTTAATTTTACATTGCTGATCCTCATGCGAGTATTCATAGCTTCAGAATGAGAGTATGTTTCTCCACCAGAACCCAATAGACCAAAAAGTATATGAGCCATCATTACTGAAAGCACAATATTCCTGAATAGTACCAAGGAAAATATGATACTAGCTAGTGGCAACATTCAATATAATAAGCATTTCATGATATGAGATATAGTCCTTATTTAACCATTTACGAGTATTTGTTTTCTAGAGACTGTTCTGGATCTCATTTAAACTGTTTTGGTCTCTAGAAACAAATATATATATATATACACACACACACACACACACACACACACACACACACACACACACATATGTATATATATATTATTTCCTTTCTATGCTTATAACAAAATACCTTGCCTGGAACTGAGTGATTTATAAAGAAAATGAAATTTATTGCTTACAGTTTTGGAGGCTGGGAAGTCCAAAGTCCAGGGAACACATGTGTTGAGGGTCTTGGTGGTGGCAACAGTGACTCAGAGGTCTCAGATGGTAGAAAATGGTGGAGCAGAGAGAGAAACATCTCAATGCTCTTCTTCTAAAGTCCTCAGAACCTCTCAATGCTCTTCTTGTAAAGTCCTCATAAAGTCCTCAGAACCACACTCCTGACCACCATTATTAATCCATTCACTACGGCAAGATCTTACAATCTAATCACCTCCTCAAGGCTCCACCTTTCAATTGTCATAATAAGATTTCCTGCCCTCAACAGTTACAATGGGGATTAAGTTTTGCGGGACATTCAACCCAAAGCAAATATATATATATTTATATATATAAATATATATGTGTATATATATATATTTATATATATTAAATATATATGTGTATATATATATTAAATGTGTGTGTGTGTGTGTGTATATATATATATATTTGTTTCTAGAGACCAAAACAGTTTAAA
>NW_007749046.1:2565-3329 GCF_000696425.1 Galeopterus variegatus | reverse complement strand
AAAAAAAAAAAAAATTAATTCTTCCCAGGATGTTTAGTACTGGTGATAGCCTAATAATAGGTCTGCAAATATGTCCACATCCTAATGTCAATGCTAATATGGACATAAACCCCACATGTCCCTGGAAATGAATTAGCATCACATGCCCAAGCATCTATCTAATATGATAGTGTCTAAACAGAAGCAAATACAAATGAATATTAATATTTAGTGATTTTAAGTTAGCATTAGAAGTATTGTTCAGACTGGCTGTATATAATTCTAACCCTGAGAATTGTCAAATTCTACCATTTTGTTTTACCTGGGGAATTATTAAATGCCTTTTAGAATTTTATGATGTCATCTAGTGATTTGATTCTATAGAACTGTGTCCAGATAAGAGAACACTGAAACAGTCCAGGACATATGAACACATGAAATATATAAAATTTTAAGAGTTGTTAACAGCTATAAGAATGACTTATTGAAGCTTTGGTTTAGGAAAATGATAAGAATTTTAATCGATTTCATTATAAAACTGAAAGCCAGTTTTATAATGAAATGAAAGATTAGAAGACCTTAATCTTTTAATTGATCTTCACCTAAAATCATCTAGTTTGAATTTTATTAATTTTTTTTTTTCAGCTTTGGACAGAATTGGTGGCATACGTAAATTGGCCACTTTATCTTAATCTTCTAAATCTTGAGGTATGTGCTACTATTATTTTGTTTTATGAAGTATTTAAACCTTTATTTGAAATTCAACTTATCTGGTAATGGAACTC
>NW_007749046.1:0-1793 GCF_000696425.1 Galeopterus variegatus | reverse complement strand
TAATCTTTTAATTGATCTTCACCTAAAATCATCTAGTTTGAATTTTATTAATTTTTTTTTTCAACTTTGGACAGAATTGGTGGCATACGTAAATTGGCCACTTTATCTTAATCTTCTAAATCTTGAGGTATGTGCTACTATTGTTTTGTTTTATGAAGTATTTAAACCTTTATTTGAAATTCAACTTATCTGGTAATGGAACTCAAATAAATTAGATCAGCAAATTTTGATTTAAGCCCTACCACAGGAAAGAAGCTTGCTTGACAGTTAATTTTAAAAGAATAACTTTTTTGTTTTTCACATTTGGAATCCATACTTATGTGCACAAGTTTTATTAATAATAAAATGTCTTATCAAAGTTTATACTTATCTCGATTCCACAAGATGCATGGAGAAACCATGGTGACAGGTGACCTAAAAAAACAATTTGGTTGTACCCGATGCATAACTGTCTGCAGTTTCTGAGGCTGAATAGATGCCTATGTGAGATAAATTTTAGTAAGTAACCCATTGATAAACGATGTGAACCTTCTTTGTTTCTGGATCCTAATGACTTGCAGGAGGTTGTCATCTTTAGGCCCTTCTTGTTACATAGAGTGTGAAGAAAGCAGAAAAACAAATTCCTTTCATTTTCTCTCATCCACCTAGACCTCTTTCCTAGTACAGTTCCACCCCTTGCATACTTTGTTCAGAAACAAAATATCAATGAGAAATAAAATCTAGCTTTCCACAAATAGTATGACCATCAAATGATCTTTCATTTGCTTTCTAGTTTCATGGTACACCTACTTCATCCTAGAGAAAATAAAATTCAGGTACAAGGCCACTACTACTTGGGAGCCTAAAATGGTTTTAATGTCACCTCTAAAACTCATATTGAAATTTAAATGCCATTGTGATGGTATTAAGAGGTGGGACAGTTAAGAGGTGATTAGGCCATGAAGGCTCTGACTTCATGAATGTATTAATGTCTTTATTTTTTCTCACCCTAAGCCACATACACCCTATATCTCTCAGTCTGAAACTAGGAAACATCTACATTAAGCAATGCAGAATCATTGACATATTTTAGTATGAAGCTTCATTCAGACATGAGTTATAGTGCTGCTGGCTGAGTTCAGTATTAATGAATCAACAGTATATTAAATAAGATATCTTTAAATAGAAATATATATAAAACAGGGCTATGTAGTGATCAGTTGATGAAAATGCTGTGACCACACTGTGGCAGCAAACTAATCCTGCATTCCTCTAGAGGCTGTGCTTAAGTATTCGCAAATTCATTTGTTCATGGTGACGTCATAAAATATTACTAGTGCAAATAATGAAAATATACTACCCTTTCTCAGAAGCTTTCTCTGATATATCTTTCTTCCAATTTTCTTTACTTTAATTTCCTATAACCCTTTATCTGAATCGCCTCCCATTTTCTGAATAAGTCATGCTTCCATGTCCAAGGTAAGTAACAAAAGTGTCTTTTAACAGAGTTTTAGAGGAAAGTAAATTCCAAGATGCAAGCCAAGCCCAGAATAAGTGGGTAACCGAATGAGAAAGCCAGAGAAGGAACAATAAGTAGCGTATCAAACCATGGAGCCACAATGAAATATTGAAAAATCCTATATTTGCACCTAGAAATGAGAAGAGCTCAGAGCAAGCAAGTAGATTCTGGAAAGTGCCTCCAATCAGTATTGTTGTCTATGACTGGCTTTTTTGTGCTCACTATTAAATGGTTTTGAGGAAGTCTGACTGCATTTATAGTGCCAGTAATTAGGCAGACACCTGTATTATCCCTT
>NW_007749045.1:11014-11506 GCF_000696425.1 Galeopterus variegatus | reverse complement strand
ACCTGAAACGTTATATTTTAATTGCTTATATACATCTTTAACTTATTAGACCATCAGCCACACAAGAACAAAGACTTTATCTTATTTGTCTTTATATCACTAACATTTTGAATAGAGCCAGCCACAAAATAAGCTTAGGATATATGTTTGTGGGATGCATAAATGGTAAAGTTAATAAGTATGTGGAATTTATTTCTTGTTCTAGAGCAANGGTTTCAGAAGAAGCATTGGGGTGCTCTGTTGCTCCTCAGCTGGACTGGGAGACCTTGGGCAGGCTCACTGGTACCCCAGGCAGGAAATTGTGACCTTGATAGACGCACTGGGGTGCTCTGCAACTCTTCAGTTTAAATGGGTGAACCTGGACAGAATTGCTAGGGTCAAGATTAGGACCTTGTACTTTGAGGGAGACAATGAGGTGCTCAGCAGCTCCTCAGCTTACGTGAGCAACTCTGGGTGGAGTTACTGGGGCTTTGGGCTGGGCCTTGTACTCCC
>NW_007749045.1:8575-9027 GCF_000696425.1 Galeopterus variegatus | reverse complement strand
TGAAGAACTAGATAAAATGTTAAATGCTGAAAGGGGAAGTAGGACTAGCAAACAAGATACCATTTCGTTGGTATTTTTCAGCTGGAACAACAGTCTCCTATTTTCCACGACTGTAGCAAAGTGCTCCACATCTGTAGCAAAGGTGACAGTCTCGTTGGTGGGCTTGTTTTGTGGTGTTACTCTGGGAGTCATCTGTGGAGGCCCAGTGTAGAGACTGCTCCTACAACCCTTCCAAAGATTTTGTATGTATCTAATTCCTTGTGTATCAATCATTTGCTGCTTACTCCAGCCAGAATGACTTCTATTATCTATAACTGAATCATGGCTGATACACATCCTTGACAATTCTGCCTCCGTCCATGCTACATTCTGTCAGTGTGTTCTGTCACGTATACCTTCTAAGTACTTTTCACATTGTTCTCTTTTCCATTCTGACTGCCTTAGTTCAGACC
>NW_007749045.1:6205-6665 GCF_000696425.1 Galeopterus variegatus | reverse complement strand
TTTTCAGAAATCTTATAGCTTCTTGGATTAGAATGATTTAGAGGGATAAATTCCCAAATGTCAATTGAATAGATTTATTTTAATAATGTGTCAAAGGTAAGCCAAGATGTTGTTCATATGTTGTTCCTATAAGGATAACTGTCCCTTCCTGAGAGACGTGGAACTCTCACTATATTAGCAAGGATTCTCTGTTCATTCTAAATTTATGTCAGCCTTTCTCCTGACAATGAATAACTTGTTACAAGTATACCCTGGGAGGTCTAATTCTTATGTTAAACAAGAAAGTACTAAAAGCTGAAAGTGGGACTTGTATTAATATCTGGACATAATTTCTTTAATATAAAATAGGGTTGCTTGCATTTTAAATACTGTTGGTTTGTTTATATAATGCAGTGATTCCCAACCAGGGGACATTTTGCCAATGTCTGAAGACATTTTTGGTTATCACAGCTGGTGGAGG
>NW_007749045.1:3449-4058 GCF_000696425.1 Galeopterus variegatus | reverse complement strand
ATTTTTAGTTACTATTTCCCCTAAAAAGGAAAATTTTTATTCTACAGTTCACTTAGTTTTTAGCTTACCTCAGTTCCATTTATTTTCTGCATACTAAAATGGCTCAGCCTAAACAGTACATAATATTTCCAGAGTGTAAAATTGACAACTGGGTTTCCTTGAGGATCGATTGTCAACTGATCAATACGACGGAGTTGTGCTAGTGCATTAAATTGCTGCAGCATTACAAGATTTGTTTCCTTGAATTTAAGGTGCTGCAANTCACTCTTCTTTCCTTGTGTACATCTCCTTTTTTCTCCTTTTATTCTTCCCTTCCCCTACCATGACCTTTATTAGTTGACATTTGCGTTTTACTTCCTTAACCCCTCTTGCATGCCAGGAAGTCTGCAAAGCACTTTGAAAAATACAAAGATCACATTACCTATAGAAGAATTCTTTTTTTCAGCTCTCATCCCACCAATATTTTACTTCTCTGAACGTCTACAAATAGTAGTAAAAGTATTTACTATTCATCATGACCTGGTTACTATTCTATTTTCAAAATTATTTTAGTACTTTGGAAGTTTTTGAGTAGATTTTTAATTTTGTGATATTTTAAATGTCAAAATT
>NW_007749045.1:0-2429 GCF_000696425.1 Galeopterus variegatus | reverse complement strand
TAAAACTGAAATGTTAATATAAGTGTTCTGTCTGTGAATTTGAATTCTCTTTTCTAAACATACTGTGTCCTCTTCTACCTATCTTCTTTCGGGAGAATAAGCTGGAGAAAAAAACACCATGAAACGGTAAGTGAAGTAAATCACTTGGCTAACAGAGAAAAACACAGCAATAAAAATTCAAGAGAGAACCAACCCATTATGGTAGAAATCTGCAATTTATAAATTTCTGCAAATGTATATTAATAAGTAATAAAATAACACCATAATTGGGAAAGGTTTAACTACTCAAAGCAATTTTAATGAGCTACTAAAATTATTTTCAATGATGTTAGGGGACTACTGTAAAAATTATATAATAAATGTACATGTCTCATCGATACCAGGTACAATAACTGAATACATTATATAGTGCTATGTGGTTCTGTTGAATCTTTATAAAGTAGAAATATATATACGAATAAAATTATATTAGTATTTTCTACTTCACACAGTATCATTTTTAAAGATATAATTTCCAATATTTACACAAAACTAAGTCATTTATGGGTACTAATTTAAGTCCCAGCTCCAGAAAATCAACACAAAAGCTCAGGCTCCCTGCCAGATAGAAACTGCATAAATAAAAGTTAAAATAGGTCTTTGGCCTCAATACACAAGTCATGACTAAGAATAATTCAAATATACTACTAAAAGGGAATGTTTACCAGAGAATTAGGAAATTTAATCTTCAATTTGGGAAGCACTTGGACGATTTCATCAAATTCTATGAAAGTAAAGGAGACTGTTGTGACCATTCCTGCTGTTTGAACACTCCAATTCCGATCCAGAGATTCCAGTGCTCCTGAGCCATACAGAGAAAGTGTATCCCCATCCAGTTCAACAAGGTGTGTGTCTGTGACAGATAAACCTTGTAAAGCATTGGTGAGCCCTGAGTCTACAGATCTGGAAAACCCAAAGTGAAATTTTAAATGAAAATCATATCATGCAAAGTAAAAAACAGAATATAAAGAATTGTTAGAAAGGCTCTTTACAATTTTATATTTATTTTTTCATTTCAATAATTAAACCTGGAGAACCAAAGACAAATTTTCTTTCTTTCTTTTTTTTTTCCCCCTTTTTTGTCTTTTTTTACTGACCGGTAACGGGATCGCAACCCTTGGTGCTGCACCCGCACCGCGCCCAGCCAGTGAGCAGGAACCGGTCTCCACATGGGATCCGAACCCTCGGCAGGAGCACCGCCGCACTCCCAAGCGGCGCACTCCCCAGTGTGCCACCGGGCCAGCCCAAAAGACAAATTTTCAATAGACTGTCTAGAAATTTTGTATTATTCTAATCATATATTTTAATTTTAATATCTCTTTAATCACAAAAGAGATATTATGAACCAAAAAACACTACCTCTAAAACCAAATTATTTATATTAATGAAAGATAATTGATACTCTAGTGTTAAAACAATCCGTTAAGTACATCATGGGTATCTCCTCATGTCAATAAAAATAGGTTTTTCCAATCTATAAAATTATCTGGCTGAAAAAAAAATGCATTTCATAAAATAAAATTTCCATAGCAAGAACCATATAATACAGAAACATGTTTATAAAACATATAATCATTAAAAATAATATCTCTCTCAGAGTCTGAATCCAACTTTGGGGTAACTTTGACTTTCTATTTTTGAATACTTCAGTGTTTTTTGAATTCTGCCAGATGTACACTTTTTATAATCAGTAAAAATCAATGAAGATTTCCTCCCCAATTTAAAATAAGAAATGGTGAAAAACAATCCATTATGTATATCATATACATAATCACTTCACATACTCTACCGAATATGGTAATTGTTATTATTTCCAAAGTAGGAGCCACATTTTCTATAAAAGCCTACCTAAATGGTAGCTACAAAATAAAAGAAATATCTTGATCCAACTCAAATTTTGTACTTTGTGAAAAGAGACATAATTGCTTTACCCAACCTCAAAACTTAAATAATACTTGTCTTTTGTTCTATGTTTTTTCATACTGGGATTTTTGCTTTCAGACAGTATCCATGCTTACTAAAATTAGTGCTTTGCTCTACTTTGTACTCCTGTTAACTTTCGTACACTCCTCCAATACATCACTTCTCATACTATATTATAACTATATGTATTATAACTATATGTTTACAATCTTGCCCTCTTCTTGCAGATAGTGAGTTCCTTAAGGCTAAAGACTGTTTTTTTTCATCTTTGAGACTCTGAGGCCTAGTAACGAACGGGCTTTTCACAATATGGCTGGAACACTGAAACACAAAACTGGAACACTGAAACACACAGAGGGGTAGTAGCTGAAGGCGAAGCTGAAAAGTATGATTTTATCCTCTACGATTTAGGAGCAGAAAAATGATTTTAAATGAAAAAGCAATAAGACCATATTCAATGCAAGTTT
>NW_007749044.1:9677-11296 GCF_000696425.1 Galeopterus variegatus | reverse complement strand
TATACAGTTAGCAAGAAAGAAAACCTCCGCCTTGTACATGCATATATGTCTGAATGTGTGGAATTTAACTCACCTTTTAAGTGACTGTTAGCACAAATTAGCTTAATGTCCCTGCTTGGCACTGAAGCATCACGGGGCATTAGCCTAAGGAAATGAGGGTGAGCTGATAAGGTCATGAGAGAGCTCAGGAGGAAAGAGGCAGAAGTGTCTTCTGACAGCCAGAGCACCACCATGGCTAATGCCACAAGGACTCCGGCTTTGGTTTAGCTGCAAGAAGGGAAGGCCAAGAATTTGCAGGTGCATCTCTTTTGCCATTCCATCATGGACATCCTACAGCAGCTCAGCCCTGTCTGGTCTGCTCCAGGAAGCCTTGCTGTTCAGTGATCCATCTCTCTTGCTATTGGTTTATTCCAATAATTGCATTCGCACTGGCAAAGGGCATGGTGTGAACGTGGGGTGAGGAGACGTGGGGGAGGGAGGATCCAACACAGGCCTGTGGCTCGGGTCCCGGCCTCCTCTTGACCATAGTTACCGACTGAGAGCCAGTGAGGTGAGGGCCCCATCCCTGGGGTTCTGATGGTGCCTTCACAGAGCAGTGCAGGTGACTCATGGTCACTATGCTGCTCTGTCATAATAGAGCCATAAAGTTTGTTTCTTTTTAGTACAGCTCCTGGTCAGCCTCTTTCAAGCAAAGCGTGAAGTCCCAACACGGGAGCAGGTGTGGCCCTGTCCATTTTCTGCAGTGCAGCCGGTGAAGGGGCAGTGACAGTCTGTCACTTTCCCATATTCCCTTTTCTTGTGTCTTTTCCACACTTGCTGCTTCTCCACCTAGGTCCTCTGTTGCAGGAGATAATTAGCTCCTACTTTTATTATTTCACAATGTGGTACAATCCCTTCTTGACTTTGTGTGCAGTTGTCTGTACTTGATCTTAACTATTTCATGTACAATATATGATTCTGTAATTTTTTTGGATCCAAGGGAAGTTTTATTGCCCTAAACATGCTCACCACTTTTGTCTCCCCCACTGTATGAGAAATTTGCAGGCATTTTCTATTTTATTTTGTGGGCATCCCATGGCTTTCAGTGATGAGGCTGAGCATGTTTTCTTGTTTCTTAGCCAGCACTTGTGGAGAGTCCCAGCTGTCCCCTCCTCACCCCAATCCCACAGGCAGAAACAGATTTGAGTTTATGCAGCAGCTAGCAGCGCTCTTTGAGCATTTCACGTATTTAAATGTATGTGGTCCTGATCATTCCTTTCCTTTGAGATCACTGCAGAGGTGTCTAATGACACCACACAAAACAAAAGGGAAAAGATGAATAAGACAGTCTTATTTCAGATGCTGGCTTGTTAACAGGCAGCTGCAACTACAAGCTGAAGATACAGTTAGCAAGAAAGAAAACCTCCGCCTTGCACATGCATATATGTCTGAATGTGTGGAATTTAACTCACCTTTTAAGTGACTGTTAGCACAAATTAGCTTAATGTCCCTGCTTGGCACTGAAGCATCACGGGGCATTAGCCTAAGGAAATGAGGGTGAGCTGATAAGGTCATGAGAGAGCTCAGGAGGAAAGAGGCAGAAGTGTCTTCTGACAGCCAGAGCACCACCATGGCTAATG
>NW_007749044.1:7388-9116 GCF_000696425.1 Galeopterus variegatus | reverse complement strand
TGTTTCTTAAGAAAGCATCCTCAAAAGATCACATGTTTAAATAAGAAGGGCTTAAAAGGATAGGGTGAGGTGGTGGGGAGGCTTTACGCGAATACGGAACTAAAGTTGCTGAATCACTGGGACCCGGAAGGGCGAGGCTGGCAGCTACGTGCCGTTGAGCGCTAGTGAAATGGTGGCCGCGGAGCGCATGAACTGGCACCCGTGCGCGTCAGGGCGCATGCGCGCAAAGTTATGCCCAACAAGTCCACAGGAAGAATATAACGGCAGACATTTAGAAACTTGTTAATGTTCCTAAGTCAAAGTGCTGTGCAATGTGTTGTGGTGGCTATTCTGCCTACAAAATATGTGGTGCACTTAGGGACAGGTCTTGCTCAGGCACAATTTTTCCTCTTTGTTTTATTAGGAAATCTTTGAAACACTGACATATGCTACATGTTTGAATATGCATTTAAGGACAAACCAGCTGAAAAAAACAGAAGTTTGCATCGATATGTCAGCAGAGGTCAGCAAACTTTTTCAGCGAAAGGCCAACTAGCAAAATTTTAGGCTTCGCTGGCCACACGGTCTTCATAAAAGCTACTGACTCTGCCATTGCTGGGGAAAGCAGTTACAGACAATACCTGAACAAAAGGGCATGCTGTGTTCCAAAAAAACTTGATTGACTAAAACGCCATCACCTGCCTTCAAGCCCTCTCTGTGTCCTTCCTGATTATTCCTCCACTTCTTTCCAGAATGTTGTGTTTATAATTCCATTGCTCTTCTTTATATGTTTACAACATATGTGTCTGTCCTTAAATGACAGACTGTAGAGTATGACATGTTTTTGAGCATTGTATAAGTGATTTCTTTCATACTCTGTGTATTCCTCTGTGACTTGCTTTTTATCCCACAATGTTGTTTTGGAGATTCGTTCTTGTTGCTGTGGATAGCTGCACATCATTCATTTTCTCTGATATATATACTATTACATTGTATAAATATTTCTGATTTATTTCCCCATTCTTCTGTTGATGTACATTGGGGTTATTTCCAGATTTTTGCTATCACACACCACATTGCTGCAAACATTCTTATCCCATTTTCTCAAGGTATATGTATGCGTGTTCTTTCTGGTTAAAACCTAGGACTCGAAATGTTAGGTTACAGGAAATACATCCTTCCAACTTTACTAGGTAATGTAATTGTTTTCGATTGGAGTTAAACAAACATACTTCTACCAACAGTACGTAAGGGTTTCTATTTACCCACATACTTTCTAACGCTTGATATTGTCAGACTTACTATTTTTTACTAATCTGAGGGTAACAAATGGCTTTAATTTGCAGTTCTTGATTACTAATAAGACTGATCATATTTTCTTATGTTTCTTGGCCATGGATACCTGCTCTTTTGTGAATGCGTCTATAAATCCTTTGCCTATTTTTCCAACTGGGTTGTTTATCTTTTTCTTTTTTGTTATTTATACCATTTCACTTAGTCATACATATCATAGCTAACATATTCTCCTGATCTGAGGTCTGCCTGTTTGCTTTCTTTGAAGTGTTTTTTGTTTGTTTGTTTGTTTGTTTTAATAAAACGAAGTTCTTTATGTGGTGAAGTCAGGCTTATCTGTTTTTTCTTTCATGGTTAGTGCTTCTGTGCCTAGTTTGGTAAATCCTCTACTACAAGATCACAGAGACAGTCTCGTGTATCTTCTTTGTTTGTCTTTCACATGTTTCTTTAACCTAC
>NW_007749044.1:3217-6599 GCF_000696425.1 Galeopterus variegatus | reverse complement strand
AATCTGCTGTCTTGGCTCCGTCGTATCACTTTCCCATCTTCTAAAATGAACCAAATGTCTATGGGCACATCTCTGTTTGGGTTCTCTATTCTGTTGCATTGGTCAATTTGTCTAACCTTGTGTAAATACTACACGACCTGATAACTATAGTATTAAAATGAATCCTGAAATCCTGTCGTTAGGACAAGAGCGTCCTAACCATTCTTGGCCCTTTGGTCTTCCACATCAACTTCATAATCAACTCATTACATTAGACACACACGCACTTACACAGATGCACACAAATTCAAAGTGGGTGCGATTTGGTTTGGAATAATGTTTATCCATATGAAGGTGAAATACACATAACTGAGCTTTCCAACTAATGACCATCGTATATCCCTGCATTAGTCCATTTCTGTTGCTTATAACAAAATACACCAAACTGGGTGATTTATAAAGAAAATGAAATTTATTACTTATAGTTTCAGAGGCTGGGAAGTCCACATCCAGGGAACACATCTGGTGAGAGTCTTGGTGGTGACAACAGTGACCCAGGGGTCTCACATGGCAGAAAATGGCAGAGGAGAGGCAGAGATAGCTCCTCATGCACTCTCCTTTTAAAGTCCTCAGAAGCACGCCCCTGATCACCATTATTAATCCATTCGCTATGGCATGGTCCTACAATCCAATCACGTCTCAAGGCCTCACCTCTTAATTACCATAATAGGACTTCCTACCTGCAATATTTACAGTGAGGATTAAGCCTCAATGAGGTTTCGGGGGTGGGGAGGCATCCAATCTACAGCAATCCCTAGATTTATTTAGGTTACCTTTAATTTCTCTCAATAACATCTTATTATTATCTGCATAATAGTCTTTAGTAATCTTATCCATCTCTTGTTAGATTATTCGTAGATGTTTTACATTTTGGTTGTATTAAAAAGTTACTTATTAAAATACCTTTTTAACTGCTGTGATACACACACAACTTACATCTAACAATCTTGCAAAACATTTTTATGAGTTCTAATAACTTATCTGAGATTATTTTGGGTTTTCCATGTAAGCAATTCAATTATTTACAAATATAGAACAATTTTTTTCTTTTTGTTACTTTTCCTTTCTAACTGTGATGGCTGATATTTCCATTACAAGACTGTATGATTTCTGCTCTAAAGGCCTACTTATATTTCACTATTGAGTGCAACGTCTGCCCTCGTTTGGGGCTGGCACCTATGGTGTCTTTGGAACAATTACCTGAGCATGTGTGGGAGCTTATTCTGGGTGACCTGGACAAAAGTTCACATGGAAGGGGGGTCTCTCCACTTGTGCTGGTGGAGGGTCTGCATCTGAGCTCACCTTCTACCAGGAACGTGGGCTCCAGGCCACCACCTCCCTAGAGGTACTGCAAGGTCCAAAAGTGACGGCTGGTGTCCCAGGCTGCCTGGGATGCCTCTGTAGTTTGTTTTCCGTATCCAACGTTGTTTTAAACACTCACACTGAAGGATTTAGTTGGGACATAACGAAATGCGCAAGGGTCTACCCTTTTCCCTCTCAGCTTTCAAGTTTCCCCAGTGAACCCCCTAAAAGCATGAAGGACACTGTGGAATTCAGCCCCAGACCTGGGGCTCAGCAAGTGCTTCATCAGATAAAGCATGTCCCCACCCACTCCCACTTTGCAAGAGTTTAACTGTGGATGGGTGTTTAATGTTATTAAATGCCTTTCCACATCTGTGGAGGGGATCATAGAACTTTTCTCCTTTAATCTAATACTGCAATGAATTACATAAATTGATTTTCTAATGATAAATTCATTTTTCCTTACAGGAATAGACATGACTTGGTCATACATTGCTGGATTCAGTTTGCTAATAGTAATTTTTTACATTGTTGGATTAGGTTGTCTGATAGTCTGCTAAAAATAGGATTTTACACCTGTAGTCATGAATGAAATCAGCTTGTAATTAATTTTCCTTTTTTATTTGGTTTAAGTGTCAGGGTACACCAGCCTCATAAATTATGTTAGAAATGTTTCTTTTTTCTGTATTTCTGGAACAGTTTGTGTAATATTGGAATTATACATTCCTTGACTATTTGCTAGACCTTGCTTATAAAACTAGCCTTTGTTTAGTTTTACCTTGTGGACGTATTTTTAAAATTTTTTTTTAAAGAAAATGAAATTTTATTAGTATTATTTTTTATAGTCTAGGATGTTGTTTTGGAGCAGTTGGGAGAGAGGGAGAGGAGAAATGGGAAGGAAATGGGATGGAAGAAGGGGGAAGGAGGAGGGGTGGGATTGAGGCCTGGGGCACTCACCTCATTCTCATGGGGGAGACCAGCGGGCTTCCAGCAGTGACTTGGTCATTGCCAGGCTGGGTGTAGATGTTGGGGTTTGGCAAAAGCCCTTGACCCCCACTATCTCAGGTTGGGAACCTGGGGCCCTTCTTGCTGCAGCTTGGGGGTCATTGCTGGGCTGTTTGCATGTGTGGGGGGGTGCCTGGCCAAGGCCCAAGGCCCCCCACCGCCCCTGCTTGGGAGTGTCTGGGGCGCTTCCTGCAGTGGCTCAGTGGTTGCACTGGGCTTGTGAATGGATTTTTAATGACTAATTCCTTTTCTTTAGTAGATATAAGACTATCTTAATATCTCTCCTTACATTTCTGAACATTCATATGAATAAAATTAATAATTTTACTGTTGTTCTAGTTATTTTATAAAAATGACTACTACATCAAGAAGAGTTTAAATACTTCTTGAACTTTTGATGGAAAAACCCCAAGTTTATATTTGTATATTTTGAGAAATAATCTATTTATTACTTTAAAAATAGCCTGCCTCCCTCCCCCCATTAACTCCTATTGTCACACTGCGTGCTGCCTTCACTACCACCTGCAGGAATATATCTGGAGTAAAAATGATTTAAATAAAATCTGATTGGTGTTTTATCTTAACCATATGACACCTGAGTTATACCTTCCCAGAAGAGTAGCCCTGACTCAAGAAAGCAAACATGCTAAGTCCCTTAAAAAACAATAAATGTAAATACAGATGCTCCTCAACTTACAGTGGGGTTACATCTTGATAAACACATTTAAGTTGAAAATATCGTAAGTTGAAAATTTATTTAATACACCTAATCTACCAACCGTCATAGCTCAACCCAGCCCACCTTAAATGTGCTTGGAACACTCACATTAGCCCACAGTTAGGCAAAATCATCAAACACAAATCCTATTTTAAAGTAAAGTGCTGAATATATCACGTAATTTATCAAATACTGTACTGAAAGTGAAAAACAGAGTGGTTGTGTGGGACTTGGAGTACAGTTCCTACTGAGTGCATATCCCTTCTGCAACATCGTAGAGTTGAAAAATCTTCAAATTGAACCATCATAAGCCAGGGA
>NW_007749044.1:0-2951 GCF_000696425.1 Galeopterus variegatus | reverse complement strand
ATCCCTTCTGCAACATCGTAGAGTTGAAAAATCTTCAAATTGAACCATCATAAGCCAGGGATCATCTGTAATTATCTCTCAACCTTGCAGATAGACACTTCAGGCTCAGCAAGAAATGATGGTGGTTTCCAGCGTGTGGTGAGGACTGCATCACGGGAGCCCAAAATCTGAAAGGGAACTCATGTAGTGTTTGCCCATCCCAAAAAACTAACTCACTGTTACATTAGGTAGAGACATCAGCTTATTAGATTTATGGGAGGTACCAACAGCCATCGGTCAACTAGAAATCCACACTGCCATGGGGTCCATACAACAGTTATATAGTGAACAGATCAAAGGAGACGTGTAAGTCATTTGCAGGCTTACACAGAGACCCTCACCCAGCTCAGGGAACTCAGAGGCTGGACGTCTGGCTGAGTAGATAAGTTAACTTACTTGCTACCCTCCTGGCACCAGAGTAGTTAACACTAGTGTTCTGACTGCATTTACATGTGAAATCAATTTGCTCAGGGCTCCTGCTTCCTACTGTCTCCACTTGTCTTAAAGGAGATGTGCCTTTCCTTGGGTAAGTACCTTGGCCAGGGGTAGTTTCCCAGAGGGGAGGGGGAACTCTGATATGCACTTACAAGGACAAGAATGCAAAAGCAAACAACCACCAGACACTTAATGCTGTACTGCTCTATTATTCACATTCTGCTTTTAGATTTAAAAAAAAAAAAAAAGGAGATAAGAGAGGGGGGGGGGAAAAGGGGCAATTTGGGCACAAAATTGTGTTTTCTGATTTAAGGGAGTAGCTACAATTGAATAAAATTCCTATTTTGGTTTAACACAAACATTGTTTTGCTTTGTCTCATGCAAACCTGTTAGGACAGAGCTCTTAGCTCAACCAGACGTTGAGATGATGACGGCCTCCCTCGTATTGGAAACGGTGGGGACTTAAAACCGGAACATTTGTTGTTTTTCAAAATAAACACTATTTTTGATAAATTATGTGAGGTACCCTGTATCCAAGTAATGACGCTTTTCCTAAAAACACGGCCCGTGCCCAGTGTGTTAGTTATCTATTTCAGCATAACAAGTTCCCACAACCTCACCAGCTTAACACAACTCCTGTTTATTGTCTGATGGGAATCCTTGCAAATCTGACCTGGGTCTTCAGCTTCAGGGTCTTCCATGAGCCTGCGGTCAAGGTGTTGGCTGGGACTGTGGTCTCACCTGAAGCTGGGCTGGAGATCAGCTTCCAAACTCATGAGCTGCTCTCAGGAGTTAACTCCTTGTTGGACAGAGGCTGCCTTCCATTCCTGGCTGGCTGCTGCCTGGGTCCCGCTCTCTCCTAATGCAGTCATGGAAGAGACACCTGGTCACCTTTGCCACATTCTGTTGACTAAAAGCAAGTCTCGGGTCCTGCCCTCAGTGGCGGAGGGGATTGCACAGGGGACTCCCAAGAGGCAATTTAGCATCTGTTGGTCACCCCCTGTAGAGTGGGCTCTGCCTGTGCTTGGTGGCCATCCTTGGGGGTCTCTGCCACTTACTTTGGCTTCAACAGACTGAAAGATGTTGACTGTGTGGAAATTACTCTCTTTTCCTTAAAAGGTTTAGGGAAAGGCAAGAAGAAAGATGTGGATTTGCCTTTGCTCCTGGTCTTTTTACTCTTTGTGGGGCCTGCTCTGTTGGCATGGAACGTGGAATGGTCACCAGCCAGCTGGCCCAGCTCATCACAGCCCTCCCACTTTACCAGCATGGATGCCCTCTGGAGCATTGTGGAGTGATGGCTCTGGTGTGTCAAGATGAAAGAGAGCAAGGCTAGGCCTGTGAACCAAACTGACTCCCTTTTCCCTGCAGAGGACACTTTGTTACTTTCCCACTCCTCAGTCATGAGACCCCTCAGGGCAAATGATTACCCCATGGGCTGCCCTGACAAAGCAGAAATAAGAGAGGAAAAAGATATTTACTGACCCCTCCCCAAGGCTTGTTTAGTATAATTGTAAAAGTTACAGATTAGCCTTAAGACCCCTTTAGGGATTCCCACCTGTGCAGAAAGCATCAAGGTGACTGCTACAGTGACCCTCCTGGGGTGACAATGATGAACACCACTGCCTACTGAGCATGCGCCCATGAAGCAGCCAGGAAGGACAGAACGGACCACCTCCAGTGACACTGGCCTATACCCCTTAACTCCTTTCCCTATGAAAGACTCTGAACAGCTCCCCTGGGGGGCTGGCTTTACTTTCGCTACCCCCTTATGCATAAGTCTGTCTCCTCTTTTAATAAAGCGCTGCTTGCTTTACTGTTGGGTACATTGTTCATTTCTATGACTTTGGAATCCAAGAGCCTAATTTAATCACTGGCAAAAATTGGAAAGCTTTGGGCACCAGAGAGGACTCCAGATGCAAGAGGCAAGTACCCGCTGGGACTGTTTTGCTCCCAGGTCTCTGCTGCTGGTGGATCTCTCCTGGAGTCCCTGGCCTAACTTCTGACAAGATGATGCTTTATTCTCTTTAGCTCTCTCTGATTTTCTGAGCCCTCTTCTGTTTGGTTGGATTGTATCCACTTCTGTGTAGGTGCACCCTGGAGGGCTCCTGGCTATGCTTTGTTTCTCTGATTTAAATCTACTTGAGGTGACCCAGCAGGTAGGCCTCGCTGCCACCACCCAACTCCATCCCCAGCCCGGCTGAGTGCACACCGATCAGAGAGGCGCCCAGCCGGAGAAGTGGAAGATCTGCAGAGACCACATGCCCTGTGGTGCCAGCGTGAAACCCAACAGGTAGGCCTTGCTGCTGCTGCTCAACTCCATCCCCAGCCCAGCCGAGTGTGTGCTGATCAGAGAAGAGCCTCCCCAGAGAGGCCCGAGACCCGAGTCAACCACGCACCCGAGGCACTAGTGGGCAATGGAGCAGACACTGAGGCAGCCATGCCAAATTGGCAGCCCCAGCAGCATCCTAGCCAGACAA
>NW_007749043.1:9036-11296 GCF_000696425.1 Galeopterus variegatus | reverse complement strand
ACTCTTGGTGGGAATGTAAATTAGTACAGTCATTATGGAAATAGTATGGATGTTCCTTAAAGATTAAAAATAGAACTACCTATGATCTAGCAATCTCACTATTGGGCATACATCCAAAGGGAATGAAATCAGTATGTCAAAGAGGTAGCTGCACTCCCATGTTCACTGCAGCACTATTCACAGTAGCCCAGACATGGAAACAACCTAAGTGTCCATCAGCAGATAAATGGATAAAGAAAATGTGGTGTATATACACAGTGGAATACTATTCAGCCTTAAAAAAGAGGGGAATTCTGACAACAGGATGAACCTGGGGGATGTTATGCTAAGTGAAATGAGGCTGGGACAGAAAGACACACACTGTGTGATCTGATGTAGAATCTAAAAAAGACAAACTCACAGAAGCGGAGAGTAAAGTTAGCCAGAGGTTGGGGGGAGAGGATTGGGAAGATGTTGATAAAAGAGGACAAAATCTTAACTAGGAGGAACAAGTTCAAGACATCCATTGTACAATACAATGACCACAGTTAATAACAATGTGTTGTAAACTTGAAAATTGCTAAGAGTAGATTTTTAAGTGTTCTCACCATATATAAAAAATAAGTATGTGAGGTAATGGATATGCTAATTAGCTTGATTTAATCATTCTACAATGTTATGTTGTACACCATAAATATATACAATTTTTATCGGTCAATTAAAAAATAAATTAAAAATTTTAAAATTAAAAACAAATTGGTAACCAGAAGGAAGTAAAATTATTTCATTGATTTAATCGCCAAATGTGTGCTATTTATGAAAATATACACAGCTGTTAATATCCCTTAATATCCTCTCAAGTTGAATGTTGCTTTCAAATGCTGTATGTTTTCTTGTAATCCACTGAGGCTATAGTTTTTTATATTATATTGTAGAGAGCACTAACATTTAGAAAGCAAATGTATTTCACGGGGCCTAGTTTCCAAAGCCCTGTACTTTCAAAGCCTAACCTTTTGGAATTACATATAGAAATGTTAAACTTGCAAAAGACAGGAAACTTTGCCCAGGCTAAAGTCTCTGATATAGATAAAGAATTGTAACACAGCAAAGTTGCTGGCTAAAGGACAGACAAGATACTTGATTGTTATGTAAACATACTAAGGAAACTGCTGTAGGGAAAGAAAATGTTTGCTAAAATCAAGCTTTTGTTGGTGGGTTTTCTTAACCTTTTGCAAATTGCATTATAGAATGTCACTGTGTTATTTCACTGATGTGACCAGCCTCTATTGTTAAACTATACTTAGCCATAACTCCTCTTATGTTCCTTTTCTGTAACTTCCTAGTCTGGAGAATAAATATGGGGAGAGAACTCCAGTTCATGGTTAATTTCCCAAAGAAGGAATGTGTGGAGTGTACTATAAAGCAAATGTACTTCACATGGCCTGGTTTTCCAAAGCCTTGCAATTTCAAATATTGACCTAACAAAAAACAGGAAATTTTCCCCTGTTGTAAGATAAAGAGTTGTAACACAGCAAGGCTGCTGGCTCAAAGACAGACAGGCTACTGATTGATATGTAAAGACACTGGGAAATTGCTGTAAAAGGAATGTTTGCTAAGATCAAGCTTTTGTTGGTGGACCACTTAATTGCCTTAATGGGATGTCATCTGACTTGTTTTTACTGAATGTTACCAGCTTCTATTGTTAAACTTGTTAAAACTTTAAGCCCACCTATATCTCTTCCTGTAACTTCCTGGGCTAGAGAATAAATGCAGGAAGAGAACCCCAATTTGTGGTTAATTTCCCAAATGAAAGAACTGCCTCTCTCTTGAGGGTTTGGGGAAATTAACCACTTTGGGGCTTCTCATTGCTCAGAAGAGATGGGCTTTGAGTAATCCTTTGCGGCTCCATCACCCAGGGGAAGAGGGGTGACAAATCCATGGGAGGCCAAGCAACAGGAATGCCTCTCTCTTGAGGGTTCCAGGAAATTAACCCCTTTGGGGTCTGTCACTGCTCAGAAGAGATGGGCTTTGAGTAATCCTTTTTGCATCTCCGTCACCCTGTGTGAGGCAAGGCAACATTATATTTTATTATAGGCTATAAAAGTGATGACTCTTAAAGAATTCCAAGAAAATGAAAACCTGTAGACTGTCATTGAGTCAGGAATCTAAACATATAAGAAACTACCAACTTATTCTCTAAATTGAAGTTAAAAGGAGTTTTTCTTTACCACCACAAACCTGCCCCTCTTGCTCTGCTGGTCTCCGTCTTCCTTAACCTGCA
>NW_007749043.1:2147-5275 GCF_000696425.1 Galeopterus variegatus | reverse complement strand
GAGAGAGAAGCCTCCAGCTGCTTATGGGGCTGAAGAATCACAGTGTCCTTGTGCTGCTGGGCTGCAGCAGCGTTTGCCAGAGACACAGACAAGAAGCTTTATTAGGCACACCTGCAAAAGCAGGCTGTCACCAGCTCGTGAAACAAGGGCGGGGACTGAGAAACATCCCTCTTGTTCCTGTCCACATAAAACACAGGACGTGGTGACTGTCCTTTCCACTCCACATGTACCCACCTCACTTCCCACAGCTTGCAATAGCCAAACAGTACAGTCTGTTTAAAACATAGATGAGTCGAGGTTATTTGGGTAGCTGAGTCCCTTCTTTTTAACACATCCTTTAATGTTCAGCTTAGCACATCACGTTGGGTGGANCACCCAGGGGAAGAGATGTGACAAATCCATGGGAGGCAAAGCAACAGGAATGCCTCTCTCTTGAGGGTTCCAGGAAATTAACCCCTTTGGGGTCTGTCACTGCTCAGAAGAGATGGGCTTTTAGTAATCCTTTTTGCATCTCCGTCACCCTGTGTGAGGCAAGGCAACATTATATTTTATTATAGGCTATAAAAGTGATGACTCTTAAAGAATTCCAAGAAAATGAAAACCTGTAGACTGTCATTGAGTCAGGAATCTAAAGAAATAAGAAACTACCAATTTATTCTCTAAATTGAAGTTAAAAGGAGGTTATTTTTTACCACCACAAACCTGCCCCTCTTGCTCTGCTGGTCTCCATCTTCCTTAACCTGCACACCAGGTGATCCTGCATTTTCATAGTCTCTCTCTCACATTAGCCCAGCTCTCTCCATCTCTCTACCCCATTCAGAATCAGGTCACCATTCACTCAACCTGGATTCCTGCGCGATTCTTCCACCTGCACTCCTGCCCCTGTGATCATCCTCCTGTGAACGCATGAGCATCCAGCTCGAGCTCCAAGTCCCTCCTCTGCCTGCAGAATGGGGTCAAAATTCCCTAATACTTCTCAGAAGAGATAGGATTTGAGTAATCTTTGGTGGCTCCATCACCCAGGAGGAAGTGACAAATCCATGGGAGGCCAAGCAACAGGAATGCCTCTCTCTTGAGGGTTCCAGGAAATTAACCCCTTTGGGGTCTGTCACTGCTCAGAAGAGATGGGCTTTTAGTAATCCTTTTTGCATCTCCGTCACCCTGTGTGAGGCAAGGCAACATTATATTTTATTATAGGCTATAAAAGTGATGACTCTTAAAGAATTCCAAGAAAATGAAAACCTGTAGACTGTCATTGAGTCAGGAATCTAAAGAAATAAGAAACTACCAATTTATTCTCTAAATTGAAGTTAAAAGGAGGTTATTTTTTACCACCACAAACCTGCCCCTCTTGCTCTGCTGGTCTCCATCTTCCTTAACCTGCACACCAGGTGATCCTGCATTTTCATAGTCTCCCTCTCAAATTAGCCCAGCTCTCTCCATCTCTCTACCCCATTCAGAATCAGGTCACCATTCACTCAACCTGGATTCCTGCGCTATTCTTCCACCTGCACTCCTGCCCCTGTGACCATCCTCCTGTGAACGCATGAGCATCCAGCTCAAGCTCCAAGTCCCTCCTCTGCCTGCAGAATGGGGTCAAAATTCCCTAATATGACTGAGGAGACTTCCTGCCTTCCCCTGGCCTCCACCCTGTCCCTGCCCTGCCTGAGCTCACTGTGACCCCTGTGAGCCCCACACTCCTCCCTTAAAGCTTCAGCCTCTGCCCATGCTCTCCCTCTCTCTGGAATATTCTTCCCTAATCATCCCCAAGACCAAATGAGGTGCCTCTCCTCATCCTTCAGATGACACGCTATGCTTCTCCCACCACAGCACACATCACACTACATAACAACTGGATGTTTGCTGCTTGTGCCACAAAGCTCTGTGAGCACAGGGGCCATGTCTGTGTGTCCACGGCTGTGCTCCAGTGCTGCACCGTACCTGGCACATGCTAAGTGTGTGGTGTGGTACATGCTGCCCAAGGAGTTCAGTACTTGATAAATATCTGCCAGTGAATGGCTTGACAATGGGAGGAGGATGGTGTAATGGATTTAACTGGGTCCCCCACCCTTTCCCATTCATATGTTGAAGTCCTCACCCACAGTACCACAGAATGTGACCTTATTTGGAAATAGGGTCACTGCAGGTATAATTAGTTAAGTCAGGATGAGGCCACACTGGAGCAGGGTGGTCCCCTAATACAACACAACTGGTGTCCTATAAAAAGGGGACATTTGAACACAGACATACACACTGGGAGAATGCCACATGAGCACTGAAGCAGAGGTGGGGAGATGTGTCTGCAGACGGAGGAACACTGAAGCTTGCCACCAGCCACCAGCAGCTGGGACAGAGACAGGCACAGATTCCCCTCGCTGCCCTGAGGAGGAACCAGCCCTGCCCACGCCTTGATTTTGGAATTCCAGCCTCCAGAACTGAGACGATAAATGTCTCATGTTGAAGCCACTCAGGCTAATGTGGATGGGGAAGGGAATGACAATCAAAAGAAGCCAGAAGAAATTACTAGCTCTCCTGCCCCCTTCTCCATGCCCAGCTGCTGTAGGTGCATTTTAAACCCCAGGGCATGTCAGGTCCTGTGAAGGCGGCAAAGGCAAGTCTTTCTCGGTGTGAGCAGCTGGAGTGGCCTGTGCTGCTTCTCTTCATGCTTTCTGGTGCACAGATTGGTTTCTGTCATACTCAGAGTCATTCTTCCGACCTCCAGACACTGGCTGACCGGCCTCTGCTTACGAGATCCGGGCTTGCCACTGAAAACTCAGGGTAAGGAGGCAGATCTGCACGGGGGCGAGCCACGGGACCTGCAGGGCATGCCAAGGCTTCACACGTCATCTCGCTTCACCTCCCCACACTCCCCAGTGCCAGTTACCAGGGCATTGCCTCTCGGCTGCAAAGTCACCCTTCAGCACCTGCGCTGCAGTAAGGGACAGAACGCTTAAGCATTGCTCTTCACCGTGGGCATGATGTTGAGCTTGCCTAGTGGGGGACTCTGCAGGGACAGTATGGGGGAAGAGGCATCTCTCACTGGTTCCAGGGGCTGGCCTCGTCGCCACTGATGGGATTGTGAGGGCTTCCATGGTGCCCACCAGCCACATGCCCAGAATGTGACCTCA
>NW_007749043.1:0-586 GCF_000696425.1 Galeopterus variegatus | reverse complement strand
AAGGGTGGCGTGCTCCACTCTGCAGAAGGATTATTTTGAGCAAAAGGCAGTAGAGAAACAAAAGACATGAGAAAGGCATTCCACTCGCTTCTATTCCTCCGGGAGACAGCAGGTGACAAGTCCTGCATGAAAGATGCCTTCCCTGTCCCAGAGAAAAGAAGCATCTTCCACAGCGAATCACAGCTGAGAGAATTCTGCACAAACAGACCTAGTTAATATAATCCTTACTTCCTCTAGGCCCCCACGTGGTTTAGTTACTTTTTCACAGTTTAGTTACATTTCCACAATTCAAGTTCAGGACATAATTGTTCCACTCTGTGTCTTTGTGTCTTCATTTCCTTACAAAGGTTCTCACGTCACATAAAACTGGTGTCTGGATGCTCTTCTCCTGTGAGTCTATTTTATATCAGTTTAATTCTCAGGCCCAGCTGGGGACCCTAAAAGGGTAGAGGTGAAGTTCTGCCTCCCCCACATGCTCAGTAAGTAACCACTGAGTGAACCTAAGGATCAGAAGCTGTTGGTGAGAGATGGCACCTTCTAGATTTTCTTGACCTGGTTGAACATTAGAAAACTAGGCTTTTGACAT
>NW_007749042.1:10100-11299 GCF_000696425.1 Galeopterus variegatus | reverse complement strand
AAATGAAGTTCAGTATTTGGAAATAATCAAAAAGGGCAACTCAAAAGAAAGCACTACCCCCAAAAATGAAGTGAAAAGGTACATGGACCCAGAAGGATTCTACATCCTGAATACTTTCCAAGTGTTTTACAATCCTCATTCCACTTCAAAGAATCCAAAACTGGAAATCACAGATTTGTCTTATGGGTGTAGATTTCATTAGAAAGAGGACACAACATTCCAATTAGCAAAACTGTATTCCAAGGTCAAGAGAAGTTCTTATACTGACTTGGCATAGGGATCAAAAGATACATAACTTGATGTACATTTATTACATATTTCCAGTTGAAATAAAATTTAAAGAAAGGCATGAATCGTTTTTTTTTTATCATTCCAGACTTTAAATTATTTTTTTGGATTACCTGACAAACTACAGATTTCAATCTTCTTTGATAAGTGCTATTAGCAGGAAGATTTCTCTGTTGGGTTAATATACTATTAGCTAAGGAACTCTGGGGGAGTCTTCCTGCAAAGTAGGTCAATTCCTCGCCATATGATTCTGATTATGTCAAAGAATTTATTCATGAGTTTTCAAATTCAACCCACTTCAAATAGAGTCATATTTATATTACCACAAAAAATTACATCCAAATTACAACTATGCCATGTAGCTCCTTGGTGAACACAAGGAAAATATTAACCATTTACATAGCATATCTGCTCTGAAATAATAGGTCCCCAAAATAGCATAACAATGGCCTAACTAGAAGACTTTCTCAGAAAGACAGCAGTCTTCCTGTACAAATTCCAGGTGACTCAGGTGTTTGCTTTCATGCTATTAGAATTCTTATAAATGCTACTGGACAATGAAGAGAGTATCAAATACTGGGCACTCCATTCAAAACCCATCAGAATGGCAGCCCCAGAAAGTCACATTTTTAGAAAAGCCAGCTTCCAGGCTGATATTCTGAACAGGCTTTATAGGCTGGATTTTCCTTCTTGAATTTTTCTCTCTGATCAAAAGCATTATAGCATATCAGTTAAGACCAATATAGATAGACCTGGATTCAAATGCAGACTTTGTCATATCCTATCTGTGTCATTTTTTGGCAAGTTAATCTTTCTAAAGCAAACTTTTCCCATCTATAATGTGGTTATGATAGTATCTATTTCATGGGATTGTGAGTGTCAGACAAGAGGATGTATGTTAGGATAGGAAT
>NW_007749042.1:9331-9693 GCF_000696425.1 Galeopterus variegatus | reverse complement strand
CCACGACTCTGCAAACCAAAGCAATCTTTGCCTTCTCTCTTACGTCACTCAAGAACTCTAAAGCACAGAGCCGTGGGAAAGAACACCAGTAACAGGTTATAGAAACTGCTCAGTATGGTATCTGGGCAAAATCAGCATTCCATAATAGGTGGATGGAGGATTATCATCAATTTTATTTTTATTTTGTTTTGGTTTTTTTTTTCACTGTTTATTTTCCTATCCTGACCAAAGTAGAGACCATTGTGAGAAGTTTTTTTTTTTTCAAAAGCTGTTTGCTTCCAAAGCAATTAAACAAGATATATTAGATATAACAGATCTTTGGGTGCCACAGATTCTATGCTCCTGTAAAATCACAATATAGG
>NW_007749042.1:0-8025 GCF_000696425.1 Galeopterus variegatus | reverse complement strand
TGCAGACCTTATTTTGCTAATAACATTGGTCACATCACACCACCCCCCAATTCTTATATGTCCTTAGGGCTATATGCTCCAAAGGTTAAAATAGCTGCACTAATCATATTAAGTGTTAATGTCTAATGTTTTCATGTGTCAGCAGTCTGAGGCCTTTTGTTCTTCAGCTGAGAGCAAAGGCTTAAACCAAAAACTATTTTAAGACTCATGGACAGGTGGATAAAGATGTTCTAAATAAATTTTGTGGGTCCCTGAAATCACCTCACAGAGGACAGGGTCTTTTCCACTAAATTTGGTCCTAAATAAGAACAACAAAATATGTCACCTAGCTCTGTGCACACACTTCCACTGAAATGCAAGTAAGAGATGTCTGTCCTCTTTCCCTCTGATCCTCTCTCTCTCTCGTCTGAGCACCTCCAATCTTCCATGCATGATACAGATTTATTTCTATGGAAGAAACAAAGCTGGCCCTATCCTCTGCATGAACTTCTGTTTGCCTATACCCAGCCTATGAGGAAATTCAACATGAGTGTCATTATCAGGTTCCAAACAGACCTTTAACCTCATTTAGAAATCTTGAAATTCAATATTCAGACTCCATGCAGCAAATGGGCACATGGGGTTTGGGGAGGATTAGGGGAAAGGACGAGACACCCTGTTTAATAATGTGGGGCTGCTCTTCCAGGCTGTGGCACTCCAAGAGGCCCCTGCTGCTTTTATTTAAAGAAGATTCTAGCACAGCCAAGGTGAATGGAGGATCAACGCCTAGAGCAGCAATCTGCTAAACATCTCTGCGACTGAGGAAGCCCCAAAGGGCTACATCCCATCCTTTGTACCTGCAGCCATTAATGACTTCTTGAGGAGCAGAGCTCGGCCGGGACAACAATAGGTGAGAAGTCAATTTAATTTTCATTCCCTGCCTGAAGTATTCTTAACACGACCCTATGAGAATTTATGTCAGATGCAAATTGTATATTTGCCCCTGATTTAAATGGCATATCTAGTCTCCATTTCAGATTCATTCTTGGGCCTTTAGCTGCATTTAATGAAAAGTGGCTGTATTCACTATGAACCAATTTTTCCCCTTGAGTTTTATTACTGAAATCATCAAAATAAATCACCTTGAATCCTCTGTCCTACCTGGTTTGAAAGCCAGAAGGGGAGATTCTTCTTAAAAAAAATACATGCTGGAACCATTTTTGATACATATACATATACACACACACACACACACACACACACACACATATATGTATGTTTTTTTCTTTTCAGTCTTTCTCCAGTTTCCTTGCACCAGATCTGAAAACCTTTGGAAATACCTAAATGATAAGTGTCTCTCTGTATGCTAATGAAATGACTAATGGCTGGGGGCTCCTGGCCTCAGGATGGGGGTTAGCTGTCAAGGGAACCAACCAAGTGATTAGAGGATTGGAACTTTCAGCCCTACCCCACAACCTCCAGGGAGGAGCACGAGTGGAAAGTTGATTTGATCATCAATGGTCAATGATTTAATCTATCATAAGTATGTAATTAAGCCTCCATAAAAACTGGAAAGGAAAGAGTTTGGAGAGCTGAACGTGTGGAAGTACTGATGTAGTAGAATTGTAGAAAAATATAACTTGAATGTACGCAGTTTTGTAACAAATGCTTGCTAAACACATTTTAAGTAAAGCAGCTCCAAAGAGGCCATATAAAAGTCAGGTGGGCCCAAGCACAACTAAACATTCCAGGAAGGGAGTGACTCCCACCTGGTTCCAGGAACTGGCTAGTTCCTTATCTAAAGGCCACCTGGCCAGACCCTGGGGAAGATAAACAATTGAGAAATGTGCTGTTCCTTATTGGGGTGCTAGTCAGCCTGCTAAAGCCTACCTGTAAATCTAATGGCGCCACAGATCAATTGGGGTACCAGCCTGCCAAAGCCTACCCATAAATCTAAAGGTGCCACAGATAATTAAAGGCCACCTGGCCAGACCCCGGGGAAGATAAACGATTGAGAAATGTGCTGTTCCTTATCGGGGTGCTAGGTAGCCTGCTAAAGCCTACCTGCAAATCTAATGGTGCCACTGATAACCAACGACTTATCCTGTCACAAAGATCTGTTCAGAAAAACTGTATAAAAGGTGCTTGTATTGTAAACTCAGGGTCGCTTTTGTCTTGAATGCCGAGTGACCCCAGCATGCTGGAAATAAACTCCTCTTGCTTGATTGCATCGGTCTCTGTCTCGTGGTCTTTGTGAGGTGAGCCATCCCGACTTGTGGGGTTTGTGCACAGTGCACAGATCTTACATTACCATTGGCAATGCCCCTAGATGCATGGCAAATGCTACTTACCACAGCTAACAGCTACCATTAAGTCCGTGGGCATCTTTATCTTTACCCCCTACACAAATGCCAAATGTCTAGCCCTGACTCTCTCAGTAACTGATGCCTTTCCAGAGCAGGTAACCCAGTGTCCTGCATGTGCTAGATGCTCAATGAAAGTGGCAGGGCAGGGAAGTGATGTTCAGAAAACAAAAAAGGGACTATAGGGGAAGGCATCTAGTGGTGTCAATAAAAAGCCCCACAATCCACCTTCCACTCGAGTCTCTACAAAAGCGAGGCTCACTCTACAGGTGAGGAAAGTGAAGGCTCTGCCTCGATGGTCCTATGAGCCGCCATCAAAAACTGAAGTTTGAGTCCTCCGAGGATAAGCAGCCTTTCTGCTTTACACCGACTAATAATCAATGAGACTTTTGAGAAGCAGCTGATCAATGTACTTCACAACACTATCATTGAACACTTATCTTGAAAATGCCCATGACAATCTACTACACAACCTAATTGAGAGAATGGATTAAATGTTTCCTTATCTCTTTACCTAAAAGCTGCAAACAGGGAATGGAATACTATACAAGGAGTGCGACAGGCAGTCTCTGAGATCTACTAGTTCAGGGAGACTCTGCTGGCTGCGGTAAAATGATTCCCCCTTGTGACTAATTGAGTGTGTGTGTTGCCACCAGGAATGAAGTGCAAACCCTTGTGTGAGAACAGTAGCGAGGCGGTCTGGCACAGGCTTTGAAGTCAGGCAAACTGGGTTTGAATCCCAGCTAAGCCACTTCCCAGCTGTGCAGTAAAACTTCACATACCAAATGGAGATTGTCATAACTGCCTTATTGAGGTTGTCATGAAAAGTAAATATTACATTGCAAACCAAGTATTTAACACACTGACTGGCACTCAAGTACTTGAGGAATTGTCAGTAATTGAGGCTCAACCACTTACAGAATATGTAACAAGAGCGGCTACCAATTACTAAGTTCTTACATGGAGGTGTATTATCAGCAATCCTCATAATCTTTTAAACAATGAAGGAATTATAATGCCCCATCTACAGGTGAAAAAACTGAGGCAAAGCCAGGTGGGCTTGACCAAAGCTACAGTTGGTAAGTAGCAGAAAAAGGGGCAGGAGCTCAGAACTCTTGCCCACTTTACACTAGATCACAAGGCCCCTCGTGGTGTGCACACAAGCAGGTACTGTGCTATATTCTTGGGATGCCAGGAGAAATTTAGTCTCTACTCTAGAAAACCTCACTTTCTAAAGGAGGTGCTAGAAATAAAAGACAGTGACAAGAGATGGGATAATGTAACTATAAAATGTACACTGAGTCCCACAGTAGAAGAGAGCAGAAGCAAATCCAGTCTCAGTGTCAGGAAGGTGTTCTGGGATCGGGCTAGCTGAGCTCATACTTGTAGGACCAGTAGGAGTATCTAGGAAATGAATGCAGGGCTGAGCATTCCAGAAAGAGAGAAAAACAGCACAGATATAGAACATTTCCATCATCACAGAAAGTTCTATTGGAAAGCACTAAAGGTATTTAATTTTGGATGATAAAATGCAAAATGTTAGAGTATAAACAGAAGTGGCTGGAGAGGGAAGGAAGGGCCTGACTGTGAAGAGCCTGAGGATGACAGGCAGCTGCTGAGTGTTCTAAGCAGACAGGTGACATGAATGGGTCCGGGTTTTAGAAAGGTCATCAGGCTCCAGGGTGGAAACCACCACGTAAAGTGAGGAAAGGCTTCAATACTATGGGAAATAAAGACAGCTAAACTGGAGCAAACATTCGTAGAGATGGAGAAGCAGGAGCCTATGGAGAAATATACAGGGGATGGAACCAAAAGACCACTATTGGGTGTCATGACAGAGGGAAGAATCAATAGTTCCCAGGACTCTGACCTGAGACAATGTACATGTTACTGTCACCTAGGACATGAGACAGAGAAGGAAGGAGGTGACTTGAAAGGGGGTAGTTTGGAAGCACCCACACCACTTATCCCATCCAACCTCATATTGTGATCATCTGAAGCATAATAAGAGGCAGAAGATGTGGTTATGAGCAAGGACTCTGAAGCCAACTGTCTAGTTTGAATTCTAGATCTAACACTTACTAGTTGTGTGATCTTAGGCAAGTACCTAATCTTGTACATAATCTCTCCGTATCAGATTCCTCAGTTATGAAATAGGAATACCAGTACCCAATGCATAGGAAGCAGAGAAAGAAATATGAAAAGAAGGAATCTTGGGGGGGCAAGGAATAAGAGTGGGAACGAACCTTTATGGACAACCTCCCATGTAAAAGGCCCTTTACGACATGATATTATTTAAATCTCCAAACAGACTTGAGAAGTAAATTGCCACCCTCTTTTTAGCGCCTTACGCTCAGTAATGTTAACACAGCTAGGAGGTGGTATTCCAGCACTGAATTCATAATGCTGTCTCCCAAGTAAGAAATTCCAAATTCATAATAAAACAAGGTTTCTAGTTTTTCTCTAGAGAGTTAGGTCAATTTCCAGGGTCTCACAGCTGGGAAGTATCAGGACACCTGCATTTCAAGAGCTCAAAGTTGAGACCTTTCCCCTGCACCACAAATGCCTTAACAGAATCTCTGAGTATGAGATTCCAGAAGCAGAACCATGGAAGATTTTTAGCATCAGAGAGCCTAGTGTGGAGTTGGGGCTCACAGGTGTTAAAGTCACTGTCGATTAACCGTTTGCTCCCCTAGTACAGAGATCCGTGATCCTCAGACTTGTTTCACATCACTATCACTTTGGACACTTTAAAAAATTCTGAGGCCACCCTAGACCAGGTGAATCAAAGTCTCTGGAGATTAGGCCCAGGTAATAGTGTTTTAAGTGTTCTATGTATGTTTAAGGTACAACCAATGACGAATCATGAAATTAAATCAAACTTCCTCACCCAATGATTACATTAGAATATAAATTGTTTCCCATATGTGTATCAGTGTTTCTCCAAAAAACAGCCCCCACTCTCAAGTCCAGAATTAATATAGGAGAAATAAACTCATGAAAACTCACACACAGTGTCCAGCTCTCCACCACTTTGACAGCACCACTGTCCCCATCGATCAGCATGAGGTGTGCTTTTTATTCTCACTCCTCTGGCAGATAAGGATTACAGGGATATAAAAGAAGAGTGCACAGTAAAACATTATTTATTAGTGGACCAATGGATTTCCATGTGAATCAGGTTTTACACATTCCATTTTCCACTGAAACAATGGAATGTTACATGGTTAATAATAAAGCATAGGCCTTGATTAAATACCCGATCCATAATTCAATAAAGAGATTGTGCTGACATAATCAGCAGAGAGAGACCCTTATGAATACCCAAATAAGCCAAAACCTGAAATGCACAAGTCAGCATTCACCCCACAGAGGCATATTATTTGTAAAGTGTGCAAAACATTTTTCTTCCAGTACCCAACTTCAAGAATTTATAATTAGCAAAGTTTCGTTAGCAGATTAGGACACTTTGCATTCCAAGGAAAGGCTTGCCAGGAGTCTTAGGATGCTTTTTTTGGAAATTAACTATTCTGTTTCAATTACTTATAAGAGCAAATAATATATGCTCTTTAATTGAATAACATACTGTCAACTGGGGAGGTCTTGAAAATTTCTAGAAACAGCTCAAGGATGATGGATTTCCATTTTGTAGGGGACTGTCAAAATTTGATGGCTTCTGTCACCCCCCCCAGAAAAAAGGTAGGTTACTTATAAGAGCAAATAATATATGCTCTTTAATTGAATAACATACTGTCAACTGGGGAGGTGTTGAAAATTTCTAGAAACAGCTCAAGGATGATGGATTTCCATTTTGTAGGGGACTGTCAAAATTTGATGGCTTCTGTCACCCCCCCAGAAAAAAGGTAGGATCTAAAAGATCCCAGGATATAAAGTTTCCACTTTTTAGAGCAGTATTAAAACTTCATATTGCCTGTACAATTTTGAAACACGTACATACTTTAAATGAAGTACATACCTTCTGTGATTCCCCAAACCAAATAGTTTGTTTTTTATAGACATTCTGAATCTTAAAACTGGTTGTTTGTCATTTTTTCCTTTGACCAACAGGAAGCTCAGAACCAAACCCGTAGCCCACAACAAACAAACAAAAGGATCTTATTGCATGGTTCTATCATCTATTTCTTTGTTTCCATCTGAGTTATCTAACATTATAGCGTTGTGCTATATTACATTACATTATATTAACATTCCTTATAATGCAGGCAAGTGTATAAAACTCTCACATCATCTTTGTATCAAGGTAGGGTAGAAAAAGGCACAGTATCTTACTATAAAACATCACATTGTATACAGCAATTTGTATACAATTCTGGAAAGTGTATACACCAAAGATGTAAATGTGCTTGTCCTATAATGGGACTCTGAAAACAGAACTTCCTAGGAAATCTGGGGTACGTGGCCACTGCTCAGACAGTGCACCTCCCTTGGGGCTGACAAAGCCCTCAGTGGTTTGCTATTGTGTCCTGTGACATCTCCAAGGGAAGACTGAAACTATATGGGGTGTGTGGGGGGGGGCGGGTCTTATTTCCACTTTAAAACTAAGGCTAAGAAAGAAGTTAAGAAATGTGCCATAAACGACTTGTCTCATAAGGGGTAGCTCTGGGATTCTTCTGAAGCCTGTCTGGCTCTTTAACATAAGGAGGAAAAAAAGGAAGTGCTACTTAGACCTGTTTAGAAAACTATCCAGTATCCTTTCATCTTTTTGGCTATTTTGTACGCAGGTAAGAAGTTCTAAACTATTCAGCTGATCCCAGCTGGTCTCATCACTGACTGGAGGGAGGGAGGAAGGGAGGGAGAGGGAGAGAGAGAGAGAGAGAGAGAGAGAGATCCTCCTCAGATGCAGCAATCTCCTCCCCACTGCCCATGCAGGCAGGCACTATTTCTACCAAAGCCTTTCTGAAGGGTACCCTGTACCGTGCCTGATTAGGGTGCTACGTCTTCTCCAGTTCAGTTGTCTCATTGATAATCCACCTCACATTTAATTTAGATCTCCTATCCAGTTAAATGAATTGACCATTTGTGCTCTGAATCGGAAATTTTCATCATGAGCCATCACTATATAATAGTGGCTTGGTACGTGTGATCTACAGAAGGTACGAAAAAAAAATGATTTTAATGGGGCTGTAGGGAGAAAAAAGTGTCCTGTGAAAATAAAGCAAGACAATAAAAATAAGCAAGACTAATTTTCATGCCCATTTACCAATTCCTCCTTTTCCTCCCTCCCTTATCCCCTCTGCCCCATCAACATCATATCTGTTCACTTGTCTTAACAAGTAAGTTCAAAGAATTGTTGTGATTGCTGTGTCTTCTTCCCCCTGCTTCATTTGTTTGTATATTTATTTATTTATTTATTTGTATTAGCTCCCACAGATAAGTGAGAAAATGCTGTATTTCTCTTTCTGTGTTTGGCTTATTTNTGTGGTAAGGAAAAGTACTATTTAAACAAGAAAAGCTTTGGGACAGATGGTGGACACTGATCCTTAGGACATTAACCTGTCAACCAGAGGATGACAGCAGCATGCCAATTTTCACAAACTAGTACTGATGATTAGAATTAGTCTTTCTTTTCTATATTCCTTTTGTCCTGGTTCAGGGAAAAACAAACAAACAAACAAACAAACAAACAAACAAAACAGAAAGAAAAAGAGAGGCTACCCTGCAA
>NW_007749041.1:10761-11300 GCF_000696425.1 Galeopterus variegatus | reverse complement strand
CAATGCCTCAGGATTTTTCAGAGGTTTCCTGAGGTCTTGGAGTGGGGAGAGAGAAGTACTGTGAAGTGTAGGAGCCCCAGGTCTCCAAGGCTGCAGAGTCAGTCAGGGGACTCTGCTAAGCCTTGAAATGAGGGGTGATGTCCAGTCTCATTCTTTCATCCACTCTCCGTGCTTCTAGAGAGGACAGAAGTTGGAAAGTGTAATGGGACAAAATGCATAAGAGACCTCACACAACAGAGACAGGATTGAGGGTGTTCTTTTCACTGGCGAAACTGTACCCAATCAGGCAGGGCTGTAGGATTCTAAATGCGTCAGAGAAGACAGAAGTTCAGGCAGAGGGTTAGGATAATGCTTGGGGCCCCTGGGAGAGGGGTCAGGAAACAGAACTCCGTGGTTTCTACCCAAAAGCCTAATAAGTACATCTCTTCCTGGCCGAGAGTTCTAGTTCACAGCCCCTTGTTTATAAACCCAAGGATCTGGGAGGGAGCACTGGAGTGCTATGGCCAAAGCTGTCCAGAGGTAGTTGGGGTAGAATCTTT
>NW_007749041.1:8114-9065 GCF_000696425.1 Galeopterus variegatus | reverse complement strand
TTTTGCTTATTTTTTTTAAATTAAGAAATCACTTTCTAATATAGAACCAAAAGGATATTTTCCTAATATTAATTTTTTAAATGATGAATTTGCCTTTCACATTAAAATCTTAATGCATCTAAAATTGTTTTTGTGGATGATATTAAGTAAATACCAGAACATATTGAGAAATTTGTTCTTTTGACATACGTTTGCAACGCCTGCCTCCTCAGTCATAAATTAGCATTTATGCATCATGTGGGTCTGGGCCTTGCTATTTGGTTTCTGGGGACTTTCTTCTGCATGGCTACACCAATGGCCCATGGCTTAATTGTTACAGTGTCCTCACACCATATCATCAGCCATAGATATCTCAGAATATATATTTGATATTTACATGTAAAATATAGCACATATTTAATATTGCTGACATTCACATTTAGTACAAAATTTATATGCAGCAAGTCCTTGAATATTCTTATCATACATTAGTATTCCCAGAGATTTAAATAATACAAAAATAACAAAACTGCATATTTGATTGCAATGTCTTGTCTCACTAACATACAAGAAGGTAAGTTGAACTCATTAATTTTTGACCTACTTATATCTGGATTATTTTTTTGCCTATTGTCTATTTCCTGAATTTTCTAAATGGAAGAAAGGAGATGTTTCCTCAATTGTAGCACAGAAATGACTCAAAAAATAAAAGACTGTGGGTATGTTCCATGAAAATGATCGTCTTATTTTCTGAACCGCCAACATTGTTTAAAATGTTAATCTCTCACATTAATTTTTTTCACTAAGAAATACGTACTTAATTCTATGGAATCAAAATGAGTTTAATCATACTTTTGTTCTCAGTTATAAGAAATGTACTCAGCCTTTGCATCTGTAAGTCAGCTTAATTAGTATTTCTCAAACTTTAGCATTCATCTGAATCACCTGTAAGACTTGGTTGAACCACAGATT
>NW_007749041.1:5743-6655 GCF_000696425.1 Galeopterus variegatus | reverse complement strand
ACAGCCATACATTTTCAGAACTCCAGCAAGCTCACAAAGCAGGTGAGCAAGCACAGTATCTATTTTAGGTATGGAACACAGGAGATGATTTTAATTCAAAGAAAATTGAGCAATACAATTTTGCATTTCACACTATCTTTATATGAGTATTTAATAACAATAAAGTGTGGCTACATTAAAATAGAAAAAACTTAAAAGACAGTCAAGTATTGATTTGCTTCAACTGAGAAAGAATCTCTCATATGTAGAATTCCCAGGCGTAAAGCCAGGTTTGCGACTATCTCTAATCATGTGTGGCCTGTATGAAAGAAAGGCCTCACAGGGAAATTGAAGGAGCCAGTGGGATATTTCCATATGAGGGAACTTCTGGCAACATTCAAAAAACTCACACTTCCACTCTCAAAATCAAGGAACACACCGACCCTGCCCAGAGGTTTCTCCATATAGTGAGAAAGCATGGGAGAGGTGGTCAAGAGAGTGTAATGATTACCATCATTCACACATAAAAGAAGAAATATGTCATCAGATTCAATCAGTGTGCCATTCTTCCTTATCCAGGAATCCTTACAGACTCCTAGAGCCCAGTCCCAGGAATCGTCCACATCCAGCTCACAGTAATGTTTCCCAGAGGCAAAGCTCTGGGCTCCCCATGCAGCAAGATAGTTTGATCTATCAGAATTCAAAGAGGCATCCTGATGGTCACATCNATATTTTTCTTCTCCCTAAGGGTGAATAAATAAAATTTACTATATCAGCAGGAGAGAGATCACAGACTGGCATCTGCATTATAGAAAACCAGGTGTGTCCATGATGTGCAAGCTGTGTTCCTGCATCAGACCATTAAATTGTAATCACACAGCCATACATTTTCAGAACTCCAGCAAGCTCACAAAGCAGGTGAGCAAGCACAGT
>NW_007749041.1:3406-4325 GCF_000696425.1 Galeopterus variegatus | reverse complement strand
ACCTTTTGGTAAATTTTCCTTGTCCTCTCTAAAGGTAATTCCAGTGTAACGTATTGACAGAATCTAAGTTCTTGGTGAATTCAGAACGCTCGATAGTGAATAAAGAAAGCAGAGAATGGGTAGTGACTGCACATTGCTGAAACCATCAAGTGTCTGCAAAGTGTCTTCCTCAGGGCTTGTCCCCAAAGTGCAATATGCTACAAATTAAGGGCAATTAGAACTTAGAACATTCAAAAAGAAGGAGGAAATAAGTGTTCACTTTCCCCAAGTTTCTCAACATTGCACGATTGGAGACAAAAATTAAATGGCCATGAATAAGTTTTTCTTTTCTGGTTTTTTGATAAGCAAGCTACAAGAAGAATTTTAGGAATGAATATTTCCTGAAGAATCTACTGTCATAATTCCACAAAGCTTGCTTATTCATTGTTATAATTTGACTGTATTATTTCTAATTGGGAAAGATCCCTGCCATAGATGCATGAGATTAGTAAGTATATCTTTAGTACTAAATAAATAGTGTGGCCAAAGGTGTGGACTTCAAATAATATAAAAGATTTTCAGGCATGTCCTCAGTTCTTACCTGGAGCAGATCCACATCTGGTTTATGGCACATTTTCATCAGCTCCTTAAACATTTCTCTTAAGTCTTTCTTCTTTTGAACCATTTTGGCTTTGTTTTTCTTGAGTTGCTGTAAAATCCTTTTGCCTTCCATTATGAGTCTGTTTAAATACTGTTTTTCTTCCTGGTGAAGAACACGATGCATCTTCTTATACTCAGCGGCAGTCATCTCTGCCAGTACATACACATAGCTCTGCAAGAAGATGGATTTCCTACATTACATACCCAGGCTGACTTTGTTCTCCTCCTGAACCTCACCTATTTCTGACTCATGTCTTCTACCAATATGCTACATAAATTC
>NW_007749041.1:1295-1670 GCF_000696425.1 Galeopterus variegatus | reverse complement strand
TACTAATTATCAGTGTTAGTAAATATGTCCCCTATATACAAGCCTTTTGAAGTTTAGTTTTGGTGACCAGCAACCCTTTCTGATAATGAGTGCTTTACAGTACCTTGAGAATTATAGCACATAATCAAATTATTACTTCCCCTGTGAAATGCAAGCTCCATGAAGGCAGTTCTACCTGTGTATTTTATTTACAACTTCATCATTGCTACCTAGAACAGTATGTGCTCAGTAAAGAATGAAGTCATCATCATCATCATAATCCTCATCTTTTTTCTAATCTCATTGCCATACAGTCTTCCAGCTTCCATAGAGCCCTCAGAGGCACCACTTACCCGGTATTCCTCAGCAGCCTCTTCAGCAGAACAGTGTCTGTGA
>NW_007749041.1:0-224 GCF_000696425.1 Galeopterus variegatus | reverse complement strand
CCCATTATGTCCTAGATGTTGTGTTACCTGCTGGGAATATAACCTGACTATGAGATACTTCCAATAATTTTTGTAATTTATACTGTTATGAAAGAACAAGCTATTCGGAATTTATATAAAGAAAGGCCTCTTCTGATCTTGAAGATAAGTGAAGATTAAATACATATTTTTCTTCTCCCTAAGGGTGAATAAATAAAATTTACTATATCAGCAGGAGAGAGATC
>NW_007749040.1:1337-11301 GCF_000696425.1 Galeopterus variegatus | reverse complement strand
GATCCAGTGAAAGGGTCCAGAAGAATTGGCCAGAAATAAAGGAGACCACGAGTGTATGTTGGTCTGCCAGCCAAGGTAAGAAAGTGTTTCAGGAAGAGAGAGTTAAGTGTGTTGAGGACTAAAAAATGATCATTGGAATTAACCAAGTAGATACCCTTGGTAAATTTAAGAAAAGAGGTGTTGTGGAAGGGTAACTATGGAAACCTGCTTTCTAGTGGGTGCAAGGGAGTATGGGAGAAGAGAAATGAGGAAGAATAGAACACTCTGCATTGTTGCATGTGGAAAAAAATTAAGAACAAAAAAGAAAGAATGAAAAATAATGATGAGAACATTCTTTCAAGGAGTTTTAAGATGGAAAGACTAGAAAAATGGGGTGGTAGCTGGAGGGGAAAGGAAGATCTAGAGAGGATTATTTCTTTTCATATTTGTAAAAAATTTCTTTCAGATGGGAGCAAAAACAACTCATTAATATGCTGATAGGAACAATCTGGTAGAGAGGCATAAATCAATGCAGGAAGGAGTGGAAGGATTGAGCATGTGAGTGACTAGGGAGGGGATTCATAGATGCACAGGCTTTATATGTGGTATATATATGTCACACATGGAGTAGGTGTGTGTTCTCACTGTGGAGAATACCCCAGTCCATGAGGGACACAAAGGCAGATCAATGTGGGACCTCCTCCTCTCCAGGATTTGGCCTCTCAGATCCTGACAGCCTTGTTTGTTCTCCAGTGTCTTTCAATCTGTTGCTTTGTGTGTTTTATTCACCTTCGATGGTTGTTCTCAATGGACAAGTTAGGCCAGAAGCAGAACACTCTCTCCTTTTTGTGTTAGAAAATTTCAAATACATTCAAACAAACCCCCATGTACCATCATCTATGTTCAACAAATGTCAACTGACAGGCAATCTTGTGTCTTCTATACCACACCCTCTTCTCCTCTGCACCTAATCCTATTGAAGCAAATAGACGTGATTTCAGACATGGCACATCACTTGTATATACTTCAGTTTGTACCTCTAAAGGATACAAACTTTTTAAGAATTTCATCAACACACACACATACACACACATGTCATACCAGCATCACCCTGATACCAAAATCAGACAAAGATACAACAATAAAAAAAAACTACAGGCCAATATCCTTAATAAACATAGATACAAAAATTCTCAACAAAATGTTAGCAAACATAATTTAACAGCATATCAAAAAGATTATACACGATGATCAAATGGGATTTATCCCAGGGATGCAAGGATGTTTCAACATACACAAATTAATAAATGTAACATACCACATCAATAAAATAAAAGAAAAAAACATACAATCATCCCAATAGATGCAAAAAAAATTCCACATCCCTTCATGATAAAAACTCTCATCCTTTCATGATAAAATTCAACATCCCTTCATGATAAAAGCTCTCTCAGATTAGGTACAGAAGGAAATTATCTTAACACGGTAAAAGCAATACATGACAAACCCACAGCTAACATCATCCTAAAAGGGGAGAAGTTGAAAGGTTTTTCTCTAAGAACAGGAACAAGGCAAGTATGTACAATATCACCATTCCTATTTAACATAGTACTGTAAAGTCTAACCAGAGCAATTAGGCAAGAGAAAGAAATAAAGGGCATCCAAATTGGAAAAGGGAAGTCAAATTATCCCTGTTTGCAGATAACGTAATCATATATAGAAAAGAAATCTTAGAACTGAATAATTGATTCAGTAAAGTTGCAGGATACAAAATGAATACACAAAAATCAGTAGTGTTTCTATACACCAACAATAAACTAGTATTTAAAAAAAAAAAATTGCGGGCCGGCCCGTGGCTCACTCGGGAGAGTGCGGTGCTGATAACACCAAGGCCTCAGGTTCGGATCCCATATAGGGATGGGCGGTTTGCTCACTGGCTGAGCGTGATGTTGACAACACCAAGTCAAGGGTTAAGATCCCCTTACCGGTCATCTTAAAAAAAAAAAAAATCGGGGGCCGGCCCTTGGCTCACTCGGGAGAGTGCGGTGCTGATAACACCAAGGCCTCAGGTTCGGATCCCATATAGGGATGGGCGGTTTGCTCACTGGCTGAGCGTGATGTTGACAACACCAAGTCAAGGGTTAAGATCCCCTTACCGGTCATCTTAAAAAAAAAAAAAATCGGGGGCCGGCCCTTGGCTCACTCGGGAGAGTGCGGTGCTGATAACACCAAGGCCTCAGGTTCGGATCCCATATAGGGATGGGCGGTTTGCTCACTGGCTGAGCGTGATGTTGACAACACCAAGTCAAGGGTTAAGATCCCCTTACCGGTCATCTTAAAAAAAAAAAAAATCGGGGGCCGGCCCTTGGCTCACTCGGGAGAGTGCGGTGCTGATAACACCAAGGCCTCAGGTTCGGATCCCATATAGGGATGGGCGGTTTGCTCACTGGCTGAGCGTGATGTTGACAACACCAAGCCAAGGGTTGAGATCCCCTTACCGGTCATCTTTTTAAAAAAATAAAATAAAACAGCTACCAGAAAAAATGTGTAGGTATAAATGAAAGATCTCTATAATGAAAACTACAAGACACTGATGAAAGAAATTAAAGAGGACACAAAAAGATGGAAAGACACTCCATGTTTATGGATTGGAAAAATTAACGTTGTGAAAATGACCATACTACAAATGCGATCTACAGATTCAGTGCAATCCCCATCAAAATACCAATGACATTCTTCACAGAAATAGAAAAAACAATTCCAACATTCATATGAAGCAACAAAGGATCCTAAAAGCCAAAGCAACCCTGAGCAAAGAAATAAAGCTGGAGGCATTACACTACCTAACTTCAAATTATACTTCTAACCTATAGTAACCAAAACAGCAGGGTACTGACATATGGACCAATGGAAAAGACTAGAGAACTCAGAAATAAATTCACATATTTACAGTCAACCGAGCTTTGGCAAAGGTGCTGAGACCATATGTTGGGGAAAGGACAGACCCCTCAATAAATTGTGGTGGAAAAACTGGATATCCATGTGTAGAAGATGAAACTAGACCCCTATCTCTTACCAGACACAAAAGTCTACTTAATATGGAATAAAGACTTAACTGTAACACCTGAAACTATGAAACTAGAAGAAAATACAGGAGAAAGGCTTCAGGACATCAGACTGGGGAAAGAGTTTGTGAAAAAGACCTCAATAGCACAGGCAACAAAAGCAAAATAAACAAATGAAATTATATCAAATTAAAAAGCTTCTGCACAGCAAAGGAAACAATCAACAGAGCAAAGAGACAACCTGCAGAATGGGAGAAAATATTTGCCAAATATGCATCTGACAAGGGACTAATATCCAGAATATACGAGGAACTCAAACAACTTGACAGTAAACAAACAAACAAAAAACCCCCAAATAATCCAATTAAAAAATAGGCAAAGGAACTGAATAGACATTTCTCAAAAGAAGACATACAAATAGACAACAGGTATATGAAAAAGTGCTCAACATCACTAATCAGGGAAATGCAAATCGAAAGCACACTGAGATACTATTTCACCCCAGGTAGACTGGCTATTATCAAAAAGAAAAAATAACAAATGCTGGCAAGGATACAGAGAAAGGAGAACTCTTATACATTGTTGATGGGACTATAAATTCGTAAAGCCATTATGGAAAACTGTATAGAGGTTTCTCAAACAGATAGAACTACCATAAAATCCAGCAATCCCACTATTGGGTACGTACCCAAAGGAATGGAAATCATCAAGTCAAAGGGATGCCTGCACTCCCATGTTAATCACAGTAGCCAAGATAATGGAACCAACCTAAATGTCCATCAACAGATGATTGGGTAAAAAAAAATGAGGAATCCAGAGGTTGGCCGGCTAATTCAGTTGCTTACAGCATGGTGTTATAACACCAAAGTGGAGGGTTTGGATCCGCAGACCAGCCAGCTGCCCCCCTCCCAAAAAAAAAGAAAAAGAAAATGTGGTGTATATATACACTATGGAATACTACAGACATAAAAAAAAATGAATTCTGGGCCAGCCCATGGCTCACTTGGGAGAGTGTGGTGCTGGTAACACCAGAGCCGCGGGTTCAGATCCTATATAGGGATGGCCAGTTAGCTCACTTGGGAGAGCATGGTGCTGACAACACCAAGTCAAGGACCTTACTGGTCATCTTTTAAAAAAAAAAAAAAGAATGAATTCTGCCATTTGCAGCAACGTAGATGAGCTTGGAGAAATAAGTGAATTAAGTCAAGTACAGAAAGGGAAATACTGCATGTTCTTACTCATATGTGTGAGCTAAAAAAACAAGTAAATAAATAGATAATAATAATAAGTTGAACTTTAAGAAGAATAGAGCATAGCTCACTTGGTTAGAGCATGGTGCTGATAACATGAAGAAGGTCCAGGGTTCAAATCGCCATACTGGCCTGCCGTCACACACACACACACACAATGGAGAGTGTATAACTGTGGTTACTAGAGGTGGAAAAGGGAGGGTTGTGGGGGGAATCGTAAATGGTTAGTTAATGGACACAAAATTACAGCTAGATAAGAAAGATAAGTTTTATTGGTGTACAGTCCACCTAGGTATCTATAATTAACAAATTACAGCATGTTATCAAGAGAATAGGTGGGACCAGACAGTGCAGGGCCTTTTGTCACTTTGTAAGAGCTGTGAAAGCCACTCCACTGTTTTAAGGAGCATGATTAAAATTGCAGTTTGAAGAAAGATAACAAGTAGGCAATGGAAATGTTACCAAACCCAAGTCTGGCTGCCTGCCCCCCAAAAAACAAATGACTTAAAAGTCAAATGTTGGTAAAGAAGGAAGTCAGCTTTATTCAGTAATACCAGCAACCTGAAGGAGATGTTAGGCTAACCCATCTCCATGGTAAACCTGAAGGAGATGGCAAGACTAAAACCATCTCAAAGAGATTTACTGAGGAGTTTTTAAAGAAGGTGTATTAGTCCATTTTGTGTTGCTTATACAAAATACACGGAACTGGGTAATTATAAAGAAAAATGATATTTACTGCTTATAGTTTCTGAGGCTAGGAAGTCCAAAGTCCATCTGGTGGTGGTGGTGACAGTGACCCAGGGGTCCCACATTGCAAGATGGTGGAAGCAGAGAGAGTAAGACAGACTCTCTTCTTTTAAAGCCCTCAGAACCACATCCCTGACCACCATTTTTAATCCATTCACTACTGCATGGTCCTACAATCCAATCACCTCACCTAGTCTCCACCTTTCAATTACCATAATAGGATTTCCCACCCTCTTAACAGTCACAGTGTGAGCTAAGTTTCTAATAAATAAAATGTGGGGGACACAATTCAAGCTTCAGTGAGTTTGGGGGGGACATAGTTCAATCCACTACAAAGGGTATTGAGGAAATGGAATGTAGAAAACAAAAAGCAGGAGGGAGGGGGGTGTGTAAGGAGCCAGGTGTAAATCCTCACCAAGCCTCCATCTGGTTTCTGTTCTCTTTGACATTATCATAGGTTCCTGCAGGATTTTGATTTGCTTCGGTGTGGAATCAGCTTTGCTTTATTGATGTCTAACTTGGTTTCTCAGTGTCTGGATAGTATATGCCTCATGACAAGTTTGCAGCTCCAGGCTATCTGGAAAACAGCTTTACATTTATATAAATAATGTCATATCATTCTGCCCCATAACCAAGGGTTTTTTTGTTTGTTTTGGTTTTTTTAATGTTTTGTTTTGTTTTTATTGGTTATGAATATTCATGGAGTACCATAATCAATGTTTGAAATAACAAGTCACCACAGGAAAAGAGGGGATTCAAAGAAATGCATGCTAAGAAAATAACTTTTAAAAAAAATTTTTCCTATAGCCCCAGTGGTTTTAGTTTCCACCATGGCTTCAGTCCTGCTCACTCCAACAGAAAGCGGTGAGGTAGAGTGAATGGGAGTAAATCACTTAAGAGACCAAGCGGTGTAGATGGGTGGAGATGGTCATGTTGTCACTTGGACTCAGAGAGGACCTGGGACCTGTCTCAAGATCAGGGTGAGGTGGAGGTGGAAGAAGTGAGGGGTCATTTTATGGCTGTCACACCAACCCCTTGGGGCATCACCAGGAAAAGGAGTCAGCAGATGCTCACAGGCCACCACACTCAGGCACTGTTGCTTCCTGAGCCTGTGCTTCCTGCTTCACTCTGGGGTGTACTGAGGCTCTTTTCCTCCCATGGTGTTTTAGTCTGTTTTGTGTTGCTATAACAGAATACCTGGAACTGGGTAATTTGTAAAAAACAGAGGTTTATTTGGTTTATGATTCTGGGACATCTACATCTGCCCTGGGCCTCAGGCTGCTTCTACTCATGATGGAAAGTGGCCGGCAGCCACGGGTACAAGCAGATGACAGGGTGAGAGGAAGCAAGAGAAGAGAGGGCGGAGGTGCCAGGGTCTTTTAAACAACCAGCATTCAGGAACTAATAGAGTGAGAACTCACTCAATCCCTCCTCCCCCAGGGAGAGCTTTAATCCATTCATGAGGGATCCACCCCCATGACTTAAACAGCTTCCAGTACTGCCACAGTGGGGATCAGATTTACACATGAGTTTTGGTGGGGACANGAGGGAGGGGGGTGTGTAAGGAGCCAGGTGTAAATCCTCACCAAGTCTCCATCTGGTTTCTTTTCTCCTTGACATTATCATAGGTTCCTGCAGGATTTTGATTTGCTTCGGTGTGGAATCAGCTTTGCTTTATTGATGTCTAACTTGGTTTCTCAGTGTCTGGATAGTATATGCCTCATGACAAGTTTGCAGCTCCAGGCTATCTGGAAAACAGCTTTACATTTATATAAATAATGTGGCTTCCGTGTCAATTAAGGGCAGCTCTTGATGTTCTGAGGCCACTGGTCTCAGTTGCAGAGGCAGGTGCCCAAAGGAGTTCCACTGCCACTTGCAGCCAGTCACAGATTTGTCAGGTAAGTAGCTGCCAAGGGCAGAGAACAGGAATCCAAGCTCAGCAGTTCTCAGAGTGCCTATTAGTTCCTGGGAATGAGAAAAGAGTTCTTTATTTTAGAAATGCTACCATTCACCTTCTGGCCCTGGACACTACCATATTTGAGGCAACCACTGATTCTTCTCTCTACCCCCAGGAATCGATCTATGCCCAAGTCAACAGCACTGGGCTGCATGGGACTGCAGAAAGTGTATAGGCTTTGGGATTAGATCCCCTCTCCCTGGGTACCTACTGGGGACCCGGGAAAAGGACTTAATTTACTCAACTCTAGGAGAATCAGGTATACAAGGACAAAAATCCCAACGTCAATCATTGCAATCTTGTGAAAAACCTAAAACACGATTCTGGTACTTCTTGGCTTAAATCACAAATATTTCTGATAGCACTGTATTCATAACGTACCGACGTGTACTTGTTTTTCTTTTAAAAGATGACCGGTAAGGGGATCTTAACCCTTGACTTGGTGTTGTCAGCACCACGCTCAGCCAGTGAGCGAACCGGTCATCCCTATATGGGATCCGAACCCGTGGCCTTGGTGTTATGAGCACCGCACTCTCCCGAGTGAGCCACAGGCCGGCCCTTACTTGTTTTTCATCTAACTTTCTCAACTGATAGATATATCAAGCTGTGTACATAAGTGTGTGGGAGCTGGACTAGATAGATTTACTCTGAAAACTCTGCCAACTTGGAGAGCTTATCTTCACATGATGCACAGAAAGAAATTAGAGGTCAGAGTTTCAATGTGTAACAAAACTGAGAAACACATACACAATTACTCTTTGAAGTTAATGGTGAGCTACCAACTAGTAAGGACTTGTGGGGATTAGATTCTGAGAAGAGGAGACTGGAACTTTCCTTAAGATGCAGTTACTGATTCTGAAACAGAAGCTGAGAGGCTGAGTAGAGCTTTCAGCTGAATCTCAGGGTTGAGGGAACAAACTTGGAGTCCAGAGCACCCTACAGGGGACACGTCCTGGCAAACACCCCAAGGTTAAAATTGGGATCAGTGAAGTGCTACACAATAGAAGTTGAAATCAACACTAGGCTATGTGAAAGTCTATCAATTTGAGTAAATTCAAATCATACAAACAAATAGACAATTATGAAAACAAAGCAGATGACTGGTAATAACGCAGACACAGGAAAGCAGAGAAGAGGAGAGAGCTGGCCAGTTAGTTCAGTTGGTTAGAGTGTGGTGCTGATAAAACCAATGTCCAGGATTCCATCCCTGTACCAGCCGCCAAAAAACAAAACAAAACAGGAGAAACTGTTGTCCGTGCCTCATCTGGTTGGCAATGGTGAAGATGAATTAGATTACAGACACAGGGCAGAGGAGCAGGAAGGAGAGGAGGCCTGGGGGTGAGAGAGCAAGGCCTCTGGGCCAGGCTGCCTGGGCTGAAATCCTGGCTCCTCCAGTTATAGTGATGGGACCTTGGACTACTCAGAGAGGACATATTAAGGAGAGAAGATGCTCCCGACAGCAGGCCTGGGACACAGAAGGTCCTCATTTGTGTTTGATGATACCCCAGACTTTCCACATTCAGGATCCTATGGTCACGGAACACATCTTTTGTTGTCACCACTACTGCCGTCCTCATAGCTACCTTGTCCCCAGGAGACACCTCCCCTGCCCCCATCTGCCAGCCCATCAGCACTGACTGGGGCCTCCTCTCATCTGCTCTCCATGCCCAGATTTAACCATGACTCTCTCCCACAGGACTGCGGGTCCCATCAAGAGGACCCCGAGTCCCATCAGGAGGACCCCAGTCCTTCCTTCGGCTCTAGCATATCTTAGCACCATGTGCAGTTCTTACATCCTCCAGCAGGCTGCACTTCCTCTGTCCCCAGCACCTGTGCATAAGTAGATCCCTTTCTTCTCCTGTGCTGTAGCCAGCTCTCAGCTCATTTGTCACTTCCTCCCAATCCAAGCTCCGCCTGACCCTAACACAGTGTCACGGAACAGTAGGTCAGCATCATGAATTGTCCTTTTATCTCTCATGACTGTTGCAAATTTTCGCACATTTGGAGATCTGCATTGCCCAGTAACTGTGACCTCCATGTCACCCTTGCCATGATTGCATCTCCTCAGTCCCTGGCCTAAACAGCTACTGAATGATAAAATATTGGCTAGGTTCCTGGGTCTCCTTTAAGACCTGAGAGAATCTGGACAACCTACTTGAGCTGAGTGTCTGTAAGCAAGCCCACTGGTTTGATTGAAAAAGATCAAGCCCCTCACTATGATATCTGGAAGGTGATTCCACACTTGGCTTCAGATCAGCACCTCTGAGCACATGATCAGTCACAGAGGTTAGTCCACAGCTTTTCTTATCTTTTCTCTTCTAAAAAAGATGACCGGTAAGGGGATCTTAACTCTTGACTTGGTGTTGTCAGCACCACGCTCAGCCAGTGAGCAAACAGGCCATCCCTATATGGGATCCAAATCCGTGGCCTTGGTGTTATCAGCACCGCACTCTCGCAAGTGAGCCACGGGCCGGCCCATAGTCCATAGCTTTTCTGACCTCATAGGGCAGGGTGGGACCTAGGTACATGTATTTTTAGCAAGCACTTAGTTGTGTTAAAATAATGTGATATGGTGTTTGGATTCCCTTGTGAGGTGTGACCTCCTGCCTGGCACAGAGCAGGCGATCAGGAAGACACGGGTCTTACTATGCTCCAGCCTGCCGAACCCACATCATCCCATCTCCCTGCTTACCTAGAGCAAGGGGCTCTGGAAGGGTCTTGGAAGAGGTCTCCAAGAGGGGTCTCCAAAGCCAGTCTTGCAGCAGACCTTGCAGTCACTGTTCAACTGTGGTATATATGTACCACTAGGAGGGTGGAGTTATTAGTCCCTGCCCAACAAAGACTGGCAGCTCCTTCTTGCAGGAGGGAGGGCAGGGCAGTGGGTGAGGATGTTCAGAAGTCTTGTGGGTTGGGCCGGCCCGTGGCTCACTCGGGAGAGTGCGGTGCTGATAACACCAAGGCCACGG
>NW_007749040.1:0-681 GCF_000696425.1 Galeopterus variegatus | reverse complement strand
CACCAAGTCAAGGGTTAAGATCCCCTTACCGGTCATCTTTAAAAAAAAAAAAAGAAGAAGTCTTGTGGGTAGGGAGGGAATCTCCTGTGATTGCATTATGCCAGGAGGGCCGGGCAGTGTATTTATATGCATGAACTAATTTACACTTTTGTGATCCTCCCTTAATCCTCTCGAAACACTTGATCCCATCTTTGCTGATGAGGAAACTGAAAATCTGAAAGGCTAAGTAGTTCTTTTCCTATTCTGGCCCAAGTAAGTTTGACTCTGGAACCAACGAGTTGAACCCTCTCTTTCCAGTGTCAGGCTTCCAGCACTGTGCAGGACAAAGAGGGACAACTTTGCCCTTCAGTGGCAGAAGTCTAGGTTGAGTCCATCACTTGCTTTCTGTCCCCTCACAAACTGTGACTTATTGCAGTGACTGCAGAAGCCCCCCACCAGCAGGGGGTGGTTTATGGAGACCAAACCAACCATGCGGGTGCCTGAGGCACAGGAGGAGAACCTGTGAAAAGTCCCAAGCCAGAGACAGCTGTGCAGCTGTTGATGGCTCATGGTCCCTGAATCACTGTCTCCAGGAAGTGAATCTGGACATAAGCAACCCATGTGATAGAGTTTGCATGTGTTGTCCCCACCAAAACTCATGTGTAAATCTGATCCCCACTGTGGCAGTACTGGAAGCTGTTT
>NW_007749039.1:0-11301 GCF_000696425.1 Galeopterus variegatus | reverse complement strand
GCGGGAGCGCCGCCACGCTTCCCAAGCGGCGCACTGTAGCAGTGCGCCACCGGGCCGGCCTAAAATAATTTTATAATTTTTTTCAAATACCTCCGACAACAACAGGAACTTACTCTCAGTTCCTGAACTATGTTTCCAGGTAGAGATGCTGCTAGGAAGGGGCATTTGTGTTTACTAGCTCCGTCCACACATGTTCATCTGATGAACTTTAAAAACAAGTTGTTCTTTTAAGTAGCTTTGATGAGTCCTTGAAAGTATGTTCATTATGTTAACAGTAACCTTGCAAATTCTTCAAGTACAGAACCAAATACACTTCCAAGTACATAGTTTGGTGTAGTCAGCGCTGAAGATAATTTTCCCATATTCTCGAACTCTTCATTAACTATCCTCAATCGATTCCTTATTCTCCTCTATGACACTCTCATACCTGCCTTTCCTCACATGGCCTTTCCAAAGGTTTCAGCCAACAAGTGCTCCTGGTTTCAGTCAAGCCTGTGCCCACTGCCAGGTGCATGCTCATCAGGTAGTGGGGCGTTCCCTGCCTTACTTGAGTTCTTTCTCCTTTTGCTAAGGACACATGGTAGACTTCTTACAAGTTAAGTGTGTGCATGCTGTGATTCCACTGTGAAGTACGAGAGTCGTTCAAAAAGTTTATGGAAAAACAGAATTAAAAAATAATACAAATCTTTCCACAAACTTTTTGAAGACCCCTTGTATATAAACCATTTAGCAGAGGGAAAAGTAAGCTCTCAGAAGGAAGACCCTCAAGACATGCCCAAGATGTCAAAGTCCCCAAAATCTAAGCTGCTTTTTTGACTGAGGTGGCTGCTCACAAGCTTCCCCTCCCAAGAGAAGAGCAGTATGCCATGAGGTCAGAGTCTGCTTCCCGACTCTGCTTCCCACTTCAGTATCTCTCTTTTGAAAGTCTGCCCAAGCCTGCCCTACCTAGCCTATCATTTGGTACACAAATCATGATTGTCATGCTAGAGGTCAGCTGGGTGCCTGGGAGAGCAGTTCAGTTCAATCCAGTTGGATCTAGAGCTTCAGGGTCTACTCTAGGGCAGCAGGAAGGTTCTAGGACTTGAGGTTGGTAATGGCCAAAGGCAAGATCCTTCCTTTACCATCCAGCAGGAGCAGGAATAGAGTGTGAGAGCAGAGGTACCATTTTCCAGAAAAACTAAGGCATTCTGAGCTTTTCCTGGGATGACAAAGTGGCACCTTGCCAATGCCATGGCTTTAGACTTTTTGTTATTTTTATTTTTGTTTAATCTTTGGGAAGTTCCTCAGTGATATCTTTTAATAAAAGGCAAAAACTTTGTGTCACCTGAAGCAGAAAGTCCTTATTGGTGAGATATCAAAAGACTAGATGTCCATCAGTAGAGGAGTGGCTAAGAAAACTATGGCGTGTCCTTAGAATACAATAAAGTCATTAAAAAGAACAAGGTGGAGCTATCTGTTCTAACATGGAACTCTCTCTGAGACATATTATTGAGTGAAAAAAACAAATGCATAATAGGTACATTGACCTGACCTTTTGTGTAAAAAGGAAAAAGGAAGCTATGGAAATAAGTATATATACATAGCTTATATTTGCATTGCATATATCTGGAAAGATACATAAAAAATGATCAGCAGTGATTGCCTCCATAAAGGGCAATCAGGGATAGACAGATGGCTTACTGCCCGTCACATACTCTTTTGTACTGTTTGAATTCTCTTTGCATGTGTTTGTATTAAATTTTTAAAAATCATAATATAAAAGTCCAATGACATGAAACTAAAAAAACCTACATCTCACCTGTATTGAAGCAGTGTTGAGTAATGGATTTCCTACTGCTCTTTTCTTTTCTGGCAGGCGTTTTGCAATCATTAAGTAAAGGAGTCCATATTTGAGTTGGACTATTTCCCACATACTATAGCAGGAAGTGTCCCAACAGTTTTTCAAAGACAAAGTACAGATCAGTTAATGTTAGTGCCTGGATTGGAACTGAGAGTTACAATGGTCATGCTCATTTATATTAATCCAGTAGAAATTCTCATTTGGCTGTGGGGGGCTTCAGGCCTCGGCCATGCCTCCATGACACCCGCAACCAGCCCAGTGACAACCACTGAGCCATTGCAGGAAGCACCCCGGGCTCCTGAACTGGGGCGGTGGGGGGACGAGGGCTTCAGCTACACCCCTCTAACATCTGCACCTAGCTTAGCAATGACCAAGCCACCAGTAGAAGCACCCTGATCTCCCATGCAAGAATGACGGGGGTGCCACTGGTCTCAACTCCCTTCTCCTTCCTCCTTCTCCCACCCTATCACCTTCCCCTTCCCCCTTTCCCCTTCCCCAACTGCTGCCCAATATCATAGAATGTAAAAAAAAAATAATATTAATAAATAAATAAAGTATTTTTTAAAAAAGAAATTCTTATTTGACTCTGAGAAAATGAATGTGTAATAAAGGCTAAAGAGAAAAATTACTTCATAAAAATAGCTTCAAATTCCTATTAGTAGCTGAGATTAAGCCAATTATTTGAAAAACTGTGGGATCCAGAATTTACTATCATAGAAAACATGAGTCAGAAGTACACCTGGGTAAGCAGAATTGGGTAAGACTTAAGTTTATGGGGGAGGGGGTGAAGGTGGGGAGTGACAGCTTGCACTGGCCCTTCATTCCTTCTACAAGCCTTACAGAGTCCTCACCTAGTTGATGCCAGGCACAGTGAGATCAAGGTGCTGGGGATACAAATAGGGGTCATTTTTCCTTGCCCAGAATCCATTTCCCCCTTTCCTGGTGACAGTATCTTGGTTTTCCCTTGGGAAACCACTAGTTCCCTATTCTTATTCCATGTTTTTTCTTCAGGAAAGGCTAGCCTTGCACCCTTTTCCCCCATGATCACCACCAGCCACAGGTACAGGAGGGACACCTTGAATATTCTAAGCCCCTGGCCACAGTGCTGTGGATGAGACTCAAAGAAAAGCAATCCTGGGACACCTATGGAACAAGTGAAAAGATGAAGATCTTCTCCCAGTGGAGACAGAAGCCATGAGAATGTGAGCTTGGGGCTGCCAGTAACCTGGCCAAGAAGCCAACAGAAACACAAGGAGAGCTGAGAGATAGGGTCTGGGTACCATTATTTGGATACTAGATCCAGCTACCTCTGAAATAATCTACCTGTGGACTTTTTAGTTCCAAGAACTAATACTAATTTTCTTTTTTGCTTAAGTCAGTTTAGCAATGTATTTGTCACTCAAAACTAGAATTTTCCTGATCAATAGAAGAGATACAAGACTGGTCCAGCCCCCTGCTCCAGTCCATTTAGGAGAAGCAGACACATAACTGAGAATTACTTACCTTGTTATGGGTGCTATGATAAGGTTTATATCTGGTGCTAGGAGGATGTGGAAAGGCATGGATAATATGGATAATGTCTTAAGTAATAAAGGATATTGGAGTTCATATGTACTAATGTCCTCAGTCAAACAGAGATTCTGAAGCCCAGACTCACCCAAGTGATGTGAAGTAACTAACAATGGCTCTGAACTGTACTCAATCCCTCTTACATAAAAGTAATTTTTAAGTAGCATTTTTTCCTGATTACCAAAAATAATCATTTTCCAATATTTGCTTATTCAATATTTATTTCTATATATTCACTGCAGAAAATGTATAACAATGGCCAAATTTATGAGAGAGGCCAAAAAATAAAATAAAAATCACCCATAATGTCCATCAACCAAAGATATCTACTGTTACAATTTTGGTCAATACTCTTGGAAATCTTCCTCCACGAATTCCTTATTTATTTATTTATTTATTATTTATCTATCTGTCTATCTGTCTATTTTTACGAAAATGGAATCATACCATTTTGTAATCTGCTTCTTAAATTTAAACCCAGTATAACATCTACTCATATTATTAGACATTCTCTTTCAAATTATTTAATTGACTGTATAAATTATTTACCCAATCTCTTCTTGAACAGTTTAGCTGCTTCCATTTTTTTAACATACTCAATACAGAGATGAATATCCATGAAGATAAATCTTTGTGACCATCCTGACTATTTCCTTTGGACAAATTCCTGTCCTTGGAAACGCTAGATCAAAGAGTTTACATATTTTAAGATAAAAGCTCACATTGCACTTTTAGGCCACATATGTAAACATTTTACAGCACACACTTACCTTTACTAGAAGAGGCAAAATGCTCAAGTCAGCTGCATACGAGAAGTAACGTGTATTATAATTGTAGGGGTTATATTCTTAATGCAGACAGGAGAGGGAATAATTTCACTGAGCCAGAAAGCCTGTCTCTGACAGAGGAAGAAGGGCATGATATGTAACTTGCACCTGCTGATGTGTAACATGCCGTAATGTCGACATAGTCAGGTACAGTCATGTGCCACATAACGATATTTCAGTCAGCAACAGACTGCATATATGACAGTAGTCCCATAAGATTATAATGGAGCTGAAAAATTCCTTTTCTATGTTTAGAAACACAGATACCATTGCCTACAGTACTTGGTACAATAACACGCTGTACAGGTTTGCAGCCGAGGAGAAACAGGCTATGCCACGTAGCCTAGGCATGTAGTAGGCTACACCATCTAGGATTGTGTGAGTATATCTATGATGTTTGCACAATGATGAAATCACCTAATGACACATTTCTCAGAACGTATCCCCATCATTAAGCAACACCTGACTGTATTAAGAAGAAAAGTTATAAAAACAAAGAGAGCTCTCTTCCTTCAACCTCTCTTTTTATAAATCCATCCATTATGCTGCCTGCCCCCAGAGTCACTGATCCCAGGCAAAACTCAGGTGTCCTTACCCAAAACTCTTGCATGGCTCCCTTCCACCTCCTGACTAAAATTCTATATGGAGGCTTCAAGTCTCATAGGATATAACTTGCACGCCACATTTCGAGTCTCATCTCTCCTAACTCCAGTCACCTGTCCCAGTGTACCTAATGCTGTAGACATGGCCACCGTTCAGAGCGGATCCCACACCTGACCTGCTCTATACCTTGGCCCACATTGTTCCCATTTTCTAGAACAACATTCTCCCCCATCTCTACCTGTTGAAATTTTGCCATTCTTCAAGGCTCAAATGCTACCCCTCCACAAAGCTTCCAACCTTGTCCCAGAAAATCTCTCCTTTCCCTAGTTATAGTTGGCCATGAGGTACCAGATGCCCCTGTACGTGGCAGGCTTCTTGAAGACCGGGACATATGTCACTGAGCTTCTTCTCATAGACCAGCTCTGTGTCTTGCACATGAACATCACCAAATAAATGTTTGTGGAATAGTATTTTTTGAGGCATTAAACTTATGTGAATGGCACAAAATTAACTAGTGTAGCAGGATTGCATTTAATTAAGTTATTTTCCCTCATTGTGTTATTATATTGTTCATTCTGTTCTTGATCCCAGCCTTCCTAAATGGTTGAATAGAGGCTCATTCTTGGTGGATGGGGTGTTGTTTGCAATGAACTTCAGCATGAAACACGGCCTTTCAGCACTTACTGGCAGTGTGAAATTCTGTGTTATGCTTACAGAGATTCTGGAAACTGATTTGAAACTGGACATTATAGTTTATTTCGATGAAACTTGAATAAGGGTTGTACTAAAAGAATTGGGCTAAATAAATGTGTCTATGTTTTCCCCTCACACTCCCCCAATACACACAGAAATCTGTGTGTCAGTATAATCCTTCCCTTAACAGAGTTCCATGAAATGGATCTCTAGTGTACAACTGATGAAAACAATTTTGAAAAGGGCTTTAAAACAGCTTGACTTGGTGCTAAGACCTCAGGATGAGAGGAACCAAGAGAGCCTTGTCCAACTGTTGAATTGCTTTTTATTTACTTGAATTGAATTTACTTCACTCTGACCAAAGCAGCTGAGGAATGTGGCTCAGGGTGTTTCTATACACACTGTGGGTAGTCGGTATGAGTGAGGCTGACATCAGAAACTTGCAAATAAATAAATCTCCAGTACATTTCCTAGGCTATCTCAAAACATATGCTATGCTGTGCAGAAACACAGGTATATTCACAATGTATGCATTTAAAGAAGCTGGAGTTGTCATTTGAACCTGTCCCATAAAGAGCAGCACATCTGCATCTCAATGAGGAGACTGAGAGCCTCTTTCACAGGTCACTTGTGCTCACCCAGCACTGTGGGTGAGGCTTTGAGCTGGGTGCTAGAATGTGGACATGTATCACGCCCCGTCTCTGCCCTCAGGGCACTAACAGTTCAGTGGGAAAGCAGGCCTCCATATAAATCATTCAGTTCTTTGGAATCTGTGCAATAATAGAATCACACAGAAGTAACAGAGGAAAGCTGAGAAGACCCTGGGACCAGGCAAACAGAAGAGACTCTGCAAAGGGCCGGTCCGTGGCTCACTAGGGAGAGTGCGGTGCTGATAACACCAAGGCCATGGGTTCGGATCCTATATACGGATGGCCGGTTAGCTCACTGGGTGAGCGTGGTGCTGATAGCACCAAGTCAAGGGTTAAGATCCCCTTACCGGTCATCTTTTAAAAAAAAAAAAAAAGAAGAGACTCTGCAAGCTTCACAAAGCATGTGACATGTGAGTGTGCTCATTGGGAGGATAAACAAGACTTTGCAAATAGACAGGGGGCAAAGGGCACCCAGGCAGATGGAACGGTGTGTACAGAGGCACAGCGGCATGAACAAAATCTGCTTGGTGTAGGCAAGTACAGGTGCTGCAGAGGATTACCATGGAAACAGGAGTGCCAGGTGAGGGAAAGGCGGAAGGTGAGGCTGGGGAGAGAGAAAGAAAGGGCTGAGGTCACAAAAGATGTGGCCATGTGGGACCTCTCCATCCCTGACAGGGAGCTGTGAAAGCTCTTAAGCCAGTAGTAACACAGGCAGATTTGTGCTTGACAATCTTGAGCTGATCCTCCAGATCAGCTGTTCATTCTCTCCTCCCTGCTCTGTGCCCCAGAGGCTGACCTCTTACAGATGGCATCCACAGGCTCCCTTCTCCCAGCTTGGATGGTTGCATTTGGGGGCACTGGCAGGAAACCAAAGCATAGGCAGAGAGAGGGTAGGTGCTCTATTAGTTATGGTGCCCCAGAGACAGAACCAATAGGGGGTGTGTGTGTGTGTTATACTGTGGCTCTTCTGCGTGTGTATTATATACACATTCATATGCTATACTGTGTGTGTATTATATATCTATATATATTCATATGCTCTACTATGTATACGTGTGTGTGCCTCATACACACTCTACTGTACATGTGTGTGGCGGGGGAGAGATTTATTTTAAGGAATTGCCTTATATAACTGTGGAGCCTGGAAAGTCTGAAATCTGCAGGGCAGGTTGCTTGGCATGCTGAAGGTCCAGTGAATAGTTGATGTTGCAGAATTTCGTCCAAAGGCAGTCTGGAGGCAGAATTCCTTCCTCCTTGGAGGAACTGCCATCTTTTTTCTTATTGAGGCCTTCGATTGATTGGATGAGGCCTTCTTCCGGGACGATCAGTCTTTTTCTATTCAGGCTTTAACTGATCGGATCAAGGCCCCCCTACATTATGGAAGGTGAGCTGCTTTATTCAAAGTCCGTTGATTTAAATGTTAATCACATCTAAAAAATACTTCCCAGCAACATCAAAACTGGTGTTTGATCAAAATCTGGGTTCAGGCTGGCCGGTTAGCTCAGTTGGTCAGAGCATGATGCTGATAACACCAAGGTCCAGGTGTAGATCCCTGTGGCCAGCCCCGGCGGGGGGTTCTATGACCTAGCCAAGTTGACACATAAAATTAGCCATTACAAGTACAGATGCTCTTAGTCTTATGATGGGGTTGTATCCTGATAAACCCAACATAAGTTGAAAATATCATAAGTCAAAGATGCATTTCATACACCTAACCTCCTGAACATCATGGCTTAGCCTAATCTACCTTAAATGTGCTTGGAACACTTACATTAGCCTTTATTTGGGAAAAATCATCTAACACAAAACCAATTTTATAATAAGGTGTTAAGTATCTCATGTAATTTATGGAATACTATACTGAAAGTGAAAAACAGAATGGTTATATGAATACTCAAAATACATTTTCTACTGAATGCACATTGCTTTTGCACCATCTTAAGTCTGACCGTCATAAGTCTGACCCTCTTAGGTTGAGCCATCATAAGTCGAGCTGTCATAAGTCAGGGACCGTCTGTACTTATTGCCTTCACTCCCTCCCTGCCAGGCTGCAAACCGATCCTGGCAGCGTACCTCCATGGAAGGCCACCATCCCTGTTGGGTAACCCTGTCCTTCTGCTATAGCTCTCTTCTAGGACTTCACACACATGCGTGATAGCTCTGTCCTGCTGTTACTGTCAGCTGCTTCCTGTCCCTTGTGTTTCCCTCAACCCTGCCCACAACTTGTAAATAGTCTTATTATTGGGCTCCCCTCAATGATCCTACTTCGCTATTTTATTTCTTTCCTGTCAGGATCGTGTCAGTGAGTCTGTGTCACCTTACAGTTTATAATCTTGGGGAAAAAAAAGAAAAAGACTGTGTGGCCCAATTAGACACAGATCTCACCTTCATTAGACTGTAAATTCTGTGAGGGTGTGATCACCATGCTGTTCAGTGATCTATGTGCCTGCCATATAGTAGATGCTCAACAAATATAAATTCAATGAATGAGCAAATATTTCTCCAACTTTAGGAAAAACTTTAAACATTTGTAGAGAAAACAAATACTAATCCATGGCTGAAAGTCCACAAACAGAATCTGTTCAATGAGGATGGAAAGTTCTAAAAATGAAAAGATGAAGTCTAAAACTTCAAATGAGTTCGATAAATATAAGAGTAATTTTCTTGATAGTTCTTGTATTAGTCTGTTTTGTGTTGCTTATAACAAAATACATGGAACTCAGTAATTTATAAAGAAAAAGAAATTTCTTACAGTTTCTGAGGCTGGCAAGTCCAAAGTCTATCTGGTGGTGGTGACAGTGACCCAGGGGTCTCACATTGCAAGACGGTGGAAGCAGAAAGGGCAGAGAGAGCAAGAGAGAGAGGGAAAGAGACTCTCCTCTTCTTTTAAAGCCCTCAGAACCACACCCCTGGCCACCATTTTTAATCCATTCACTACTTCAGGGTCCTACAATCCAATCACCTCTTCGAGGCTCCACCTTTCAATTACCATAATGAGATTTCCCACCTTCTTAACAGTCACAGTGGGGGCCAAGTTTCTAACACATAAAACTTGGGGGACACAATTCAAGCTTCAGGGAGTTTTGCAGGGACATAATTCAATCCACTACAGGTCTAAAGAAAAAAAATCTGGCTATACTTATAGCTTTCTGAGGAGAAGACATTTTTAAAAGAACAGGTACAAATGGAACCTAGAAGAGGCAAGCTGTGTTGCTTAATTAAGGACAAATCCCAGCAACTGGTGTACCCCTGTCAGAAAAGCATCAAGGAGACTATAACCCAGATAAAGTGGAAATACTACAGAGGACAGAAGGATCATGTCAGCGAAATTTTGGAGCAAGAGGTAGACTGAGGAAGGAAAAAAGACTTCAGTCTTTTTTCCAACAACACTCTTTAAACAGAGTGTGAAGAGCACTCACTGTAAAGAGGAAAATTTATACTCCGGGGGTTGAGGAGAAAATGCGGACACTTGGCCATTTCAGAGGAACTCAGTCTCTAGTCTTCAGTCAACTTACAGAGCAAAGAAATGGCAAATGAGATTTCAGCGATGTTACTGGGCATCTCTCTCATCCAAGGGGTTTTTGAATACCGTCCCTCTGCCTAGAGCAGTATATGCAGCCTTCTTACCTCCCTGACCTTACCAGTTCCTCAGCATGCTGTAGTACAGTATACCCAGTGCTCAGCCCAGTGCCAGCACTTGCTGGTAATAATAGTAACAATCATAATATTTATAGCTAAGATAGCTCATTAGTGTCCTAGGGCTGCCATGACAAAGTACCACAAATTGGTACTTAAAACAGAAATTTATTGTCTTACACTCCTGGAGGCTAGAAGCCCAAAATCAAGGAGTTGGCAGGGCCATGCTCCCTCTGAAACCTGTAGGGAAATCCTTCCCTGCCTCTTCCTAGCATCTGGTGGTGGCCATCAGTCCTCACTGTTCCTCGGTTTGCAGCCACATCACTCCAATCGCTGCCTGTGTCTGTACGTGGCCTGCTCCCTGGGTGTCTGTTCTTCACATGGCGTTTTCCTCTTCTAACAAGGGCACCCATCATATTGGCTTAGAGTCCACCCTAACGACTTCATCTTAACTTGATTACATCTGCAAAGACCCTATTTCTAAATAAGGTCATACTCACAGGTACTGAGGGTTAAGCCTTCAACGTACCTTTTTGGGGGACACAATTTGACCCATAACACTGACAGTTTAGTGTGGCCAGGTACTGCTCTCAGTATTTCACCTGTATGAACTCATGTAACCTTTACAACACCCTTGGGAGGTAGGTATGACGATCACGTCCATTTGATATACAAAGGGACTGAAATAAAGAGAGATGAAGTATCTACCCAGGTTTAAATTTGTGAAAATTGATAAGTAAAGCAGGCAGGACTTCTCCTCTCACTCTTCTTCCTCTTCTTTCTTTCTATTTCTTCTTCTTCTTGAGTAATTAGGGGGCTAAATTGTGGGAATTGCATGGTGCTGTGGGTTGAATGTGTCCCCCCCAAAACTTATGTGTTGGAAGCTTGATTCCCACTGTAACAGTGTTAGGAGGGTGGGAAATCGGATGCTATTTGAAAGGTGGGGCCTTTAAGAGTTGGTTGGATCATGAGGATTTTGTTGATATGAGTTGAATGCATCCCCCAAAGTTTCATGCCTTCGAAACTTAATCCCCAGAGATTAGATCGTGAGGACTGTGCCCTTGTGAATGCATTGATCCATTCATGGAGTAATGGGCATGGTTCTAATGGCTTTAAAAGGAGAGCAAGTGAGAAGCTTAGCTCCCTCTTGGTCAAGCCATTCACCATGTGACACTCTGCATTGCTGTAGGCCACCACCCCCAATGCTCTTTCATGATGTGTTTTTTGTTTGTTTGTTTCTTTTTATTTTTTATTATACATACATGTGGGTTACAACGTTGATTTTCAGTACATGATGTGTTTTCTGGACTTTGGACTTCCCAAGCCTCTGAAACTGTAAGGAATAAATTTTCTTTTTTTTATAAATTAGCCAGTTTCAGGTATTCTATTAAAAGCAACAGAAACGGACTAATATAGCTCTGTGGATTACTATGGAGCTCTGTGGACACTCGTGGAGTAATGGGTTAATGATTTAATGGGTAAT
>NW_007749038.1:10869-11302 GCF_000696425.1 Galeopterus variegatus | reverse complement strand
GTAATTTCTCCTCCTTTCATTTTAGATTAATGATTATTTTCCTCTCACACAAAGTTTGGACAGTCTCCTAGCCCCTTCATAGTAAATATATCTGGTTCTTCTTATTCATTGTAGTTATCTTTACTCGTTGTAGTCATTTGCCATTCCTCATCCTTCCCTTGTATTCTCATTCTTCCCTTGTATTCCCTGTTACTTATCACACTGCCTTTTCTTGCCCTTTGCCTTGCTGAGTAACTTAGAGATAACATGTGATCTAACTTGCTGCCATGTGGATTAGATTTGTGATAGAAACCTAGCAGGAGACAGTCCACCAGAGTCAGCAAAGAGCAAATGATTTGGGTATTTACTTTCTCCAAAGTAATTACAAAAAAAAAAAAAAAGGCAAAGAAAAAAGTGATGTATCCATGTGATTAGAAAGAATGCATTTTTTTTT
>NW_007749038.1:5043-10072 GCF_000696425.1 Galeopterus variegatus | reverse complement strand
TTTAAAACAACTCTTCCATTAATTTGTGTGGACTTTAATGGGAGTGACCCAAATATTTGATATTCCTTCCATCATTATCCTATGTAGATGGGGGAGCAGAAAAAGACAAAACAAAAACTAGTGTCTAGAATAGCAGTTCTTTTTTTTTTTTTTTTTTTAAGTATATACTGGTATTCTTCCAAGTATTGTTTTATGCAATTTTTATTATGCCTTAAGAAGAAAATTCAAAACATGCATTTTTTTCAAGAACCATAGACAGAAGAACCTCTCATATTAGTATTCTTCAGAGCTCCTTTTTTATTTACCCAATTAGATATTTTAGTGTGATGGGGAAATACCCTGAAGACTTTTCTTGTTATGTCAAAAAGGCTAAAAACTCTTTATGACTAAATCATTCTTTCCCTTGTTATCCTCATCTCAAGGGATGTAATCCTTGAAGAATTCCGCCTTGTAAATTTGAAACTTGCTTAACGCTAATGAGGAACAAGTCTCAAAACAAACAAAAGCAGGAACTCTCTACCAGTAATCATGTCTAGGATGACTATTTCAACAGCATTAACTTGGCAACATAAAGTACCCTTTTTTTTTTCTTTTATGTGGAAGATTCAATTTTAATAATCTGGCACATCAGATAGAGTATGCTGCCAATTCCTTGGAATAAGTGTAGTTTCAACCTTAAAAATATTGCAGAGATTATTCATCTACACCTTTAAGCAAGGCTATCTGTCACTGAGTGCCTTTTTTTCTCTTGCCACGGTAATTGGAAGGACAACTAATCAGATTAAAGAGAAAATGGTACATTGATTCAAACCAAGTATTTTTGTGAAAGGCTTTTTACATAACTAACTTTTAAACACTAAACGTTTCCTAATTTTACAATTGTGTAAGGATAAACCAAATGTGAGGGAGTAGTATGTTACCATCGAAGGAACACTAGCATTTTAGACAAGTTGCCATTTAGAGGACAACTATCCCTCCTTGGTTTCTGTGTATCTGATACTGTGCATAGGTCCTGGTATACCATGGGTGAGCAAGACAAGCATGTTCCTTGCCCGTATGTAGCTTATGGTAAATGTGTAGCCTTCACCAAGTCACTTAAGTTCAATGATGTGTGTTTCTTATTCTATAAAGAGGCACCTGAAGGTATAGAAGTGAATAAAACAGACATGGAGGTGAGGAATGTGACAATAGGTAACAGTTTTAAGTATGTTGGTCTGAGAAGGCCTCATTGAGGAAGTGACATTTGGAGAGAGGAATGATGTGCATATTTGGGGAAAGAAAATTCAGGTAGAGGAATCAGCAAATACAAAGGCTCTGAGGTGGGAGAGGGCTTTCGTGTTCAAGCCAATAGCAAAGAGGCCAGCATGGCAGAAGAGGCAGAAAGTGGGAGAGTTATAGCAGATGGGGACAGAAAGAGAACTTGGGATCAAACCCTGTAAATTCTTTCTTGGCCATCTATAAGAACATTGGCTTTTATTCAAATTAGAAGGTTTTGAACAAAAGAGTTACCTGGTTATGTTTCAAAATGATCACAGTGGTATATTGAGAATAGACTGAAAAGAAGAGATTATGTGGTTTTCCTTTTTGCTCTCTACTCTATTCTTAAGAAATCTGTTTTCTGCCTAATCATATTTCTCCAAAAAATGATAAGCTATCGCATATTTTCTTTAAGTAACAAATGTTGACCTAAGCCACATAAGCTCATGTTAACTTTAAAAATATCCAGGAGAATTTCAGTAAGTGTATTAAATGATGGATTGGTATGTGGTCAATATTTGCTATTCTCTAGATAATCTCTTTAAATTTATTTGTATTTTTAGCCTTGGGGCTCTATTTTACGGAATTGGAATTTCTTAGCTGTAACACATCCGGGTTACATGGCATTTCTCACTTATGATGAAGTTAAAGCACGACTACAGAAGTACAGCACCAAACCTGGAAGGTAAGACTTTTTAGCAGTAATATTATGTGATATAGCTAAAGATGAAAAATCCTTTGTGGTTCATTCCGAAGTATATCAACAACACCCATTGGGGGTTTCTGGGGGGTGGTGTAGAAAAGCAAATAGACTGAAAGTCTGCTTCTTAATTGAACCCTTTAAATTAACACATTGTGCATGCTCTGAAACTTAGTGTTCATAGAGTAATACTTCATTTTTATTTGATTTGTGTGCGTATGGTATTTGTCCTTTAACAAAGTCTTCTCAAGTACAGGGGCTAATGGTGTTGTGCTTTACTGGGGATCAACCCACAAAGCACTACTTACCTCGTGGTTACATTTGAGAATCTAGGTGAAATATCCATCAAATGACTTTTAGTGCTAAAGAGTGGTCTTGAACCCTAAACTAACCTGTCAGCATGACACTGATTCATTTGATTATGGTAAGCGTGCCATTTAAGAAAGCAAGGTGCTAAACATGAATCAGATATTCACTTCATGAGTTTGGGGATGGGTAGCTACCAGCAAAAAGGTCAGCAGCAAATGATGAGAAGATGTGTAAATGAAATGAAATAGGAAAAAGGTGCATTAAGAAGAAGAATTTGTTCTAAAAAGCCACAATGTGGCTCTCATCACATTGTTAGCATTAGTATCTCTTATCTACATGAGTTGTTTGAACTTCCTCTGTAATAATCAGTTTTAGAAATGCCATCCTAAAACAATGTTTAGGGCAACAGAAAAGGATGTTCCATTAAAAACTGAGCAATTTCACAAGTATACATTTCAGTATTTACCAGATTCTTGGCATGTGAATAAATATGGAATTACTTCTAAAACTACTTACGATGCAGACTTGTAATAATTTTCTTCATTTTAGTATACTCTGTAAGTTCTGCCAAAATCAGTAGTATACAGAGATCTTGAAGATTTTAATATAACATTCAACTCTATTTGAAAGAATTTTATCATATTAATTTCTTAATGTAACAGTTTAATAATGGTCTTCTGAATTATAATTTATAGTGAATGTCTATTTTTTTGATACTTTTTATAACATTACAGCCATAAGTCTGTGTGGAGTTATTTTACCTGATTCTGATAGAGGATGCCAATAATTGACAGGTCTGTATCCTATTTTCAGACTCTAGGGGAATATGTGTTTAGACTTCCTTGAAAAGTCCTTTCCAAAGTTTCCATCAGCATAAAGTTCTTCATATTTAAAAATCACAACTCCTTTTTCTCTTTAAAGACCCAAGTTTTTTTAAAGATGAAATCACATTTCACTGCCAAATATATAAGCTAATGATATCCAATAACTATATAGCCATTATATATGCTAAATTGAATTTTGTAAAATTACTTTTATACTACATTCATCAGTAACTAAAGTGTATTAAAAGATGTTTGTTTATTTCTGCCACATACAAATAGCAGCTAGTGTGGTAAAATATAGCCAACAAATTTACGTTGACTTACTTTTCATCACCTGCTTATTGAGTTACAAAATCAGATGTGGATATCATGATGGCAAGATTGGGTATAATACAATTAAAGAGAAATAATCTAAAATGAGATGAGTAGATAATGAAATATAATGATGATTTTCAAGCCAAGTCAATATCTCCTTTTGTTGGATATTAATTTTAAGGGACTTTTTCTTTCATTTGACTTATATTTTTGAACTGTCTTGGCTTCTCATTGCAAGATATTGAATTTGACATGGGTAGATGGCAGCCATGAACTTATCTAATTTGGTTTCTAATTAATATAGTCCAGTTCTTTTGAGCTTTTATTTAAAGAATGCTTGGAAGAAAAATTATAATATTAAGCAAATTATTTAACAAGTAAAAATGCTTAACTTTAATGTTTAAATTACGAAGTGTTATATAGAATTCTACAGGAGAAACTGGCTCAATTTCTGCCTTAGGTGGACAAATTAAATTTTTAGTTATTTGTTTTGTTTTTACTTACTAAAAATGACTTATGTCGTTACTGTTTCTACCACCAGCACTTCTGTACACAACACCCTTGACAGTGATGGTAATAAATCACTTGATAGTTTGTAACTTCATTTATTTTCTCATATTACTCTGGAGATACTTAAATAAAAGGAATTATTATCAGTGTTTGTTATAAATCAATTAATGGAGAAATATAGTAATGTTAAAAATAAAAGATAGAATTTTATATCTGGAATGCTAAGTGATTCTGTTTATTCTATGGTTAAAAAAAAAAAAAAAAGCCTAACAAATCATTTAGTAGTTGGCTTACCTTTTGAATGTGATTAAGCATAATTTTCTCATGTTTTCCAGCTACATTTTCCGGTTAAGCTGCACTCGATTGGGACAGTGGGCCATTGGCTATGTGACTGGGGATGGCAACATCTTACAGACCATCCCTCACAATAAACCCTTATTTCAAGCCCTGATTGATGGCAGTAGGGAAGGATTGTAAGTATGAGAATCTGTAGTCAGGATGCTTATGATTCACAGATTTGAAAAATAGAGACTGCTTTGCAAGGGAGAGAGTGGATAATAAGGTTGATGATCTGGCTGTTTGCTTTTTATCTCTATTTAGTCTATTAAGACTAAGATATGGATGGTTCTTAATTTTTATTGTTCATTTCTTTAAATAGTCATTTTAAGGTAACTTAGTTATTTGAATGTAGCTGGATGTTATAGCAAATACATTCTAACTTCAAATTACAAAATGAATTTATATCTTTCATAGGAAAAGAAGATGGGGCTTAAAAGTACTTTAAAGAAAGACATAAAACTGTGTATATTAAGAGAAAATTCTTTAAAAATAAAGACTTCTTTTGCCTCATGTAACCCTCAAACTGCTAGTTTTATTTTTTATTTTGACTGGTAGTGTCAGATTTTCCTTTTCTCCTTATTCTTTTCTCCCTTAACCCTTTCCCTTCCTTTTCTCTTTGTATACCCTTCTTTTATTCATACTGATAATGAATCTGTATTCCAGAAGTAATTTCTCCTCCTTTCATTTTAGATTAATGATTATTTTCCTCTCACACAAAGTTTGGACATCTTAGTAAATATATCTGGTTCTTCTTATTAATTGTAGTTATCTTTAT
>NW_007749038.1:2753-4150 GCF_000696425.1 Galeopterus variegatus | reverse complement strand
TTTTTTTTTAAGCTATGAGCTCTCAAGAAATTACTTATGTAGGAATTATATGACATGTTGTGGTGTGATACCAAATGTGTATTTCTCTTTTTTCTTCTAATTTTCATAAATTTGCTATTCTCTGTTTATAACTTATCTCTAGTGCATCAAAGATTCATATGTGTAGCTTTTGATTTAACATGATTGCAGACTTTTTTAAAGAAAATGTAGTTTAAAGTTTTAATTTATAATTAGAAGATATGAGTGGGGAAATCTGTACATGGAGTAATTTTGATATAGCTTGTTTGTTTTATTATTATATCTTCCATCTAATTTTCAAAAGTCCAAGAAAAAGTAACAAATTATAATATTGGAATCAGTAGAGCAAAGCCTCTGAACTCCTATGCAAATTAACTTAACTTTTATATACACATACACAGAGGCATCTTCAAAGGAATTTGGTTAGTTGGATTTGAAATTTAGTGATAGATTAGGATAAAATAAATTTTATTATATTAACTAGATAGCATTTTTCTTAACAAGTAGAAACACAGGACATTATCTGGTCTAGCTATCATCAGAGTCAGCTATTTTTTCTTATATTTAATCCAATATTGAACGATGTAAATGATAGAGAAGTTTATTTTTATAACCAGCTAAGATTCTTTACTCTTTTACTGTCATTGAAAGGGGCTTATAGCAATATCCAGGGTATACTGAGAACAGAAATCATCAAATTGTTTAAGAGAAACTTTTAACCTTTCCTCTGTCACATTTATTGTCATTTTGGTAATCTTTCATTTCTGAATTCTTCCTAGAATTTCTACATATTTTTGAAGTGTGAACAATAATAATTTTTAAGTGGTCATTTTAGGGTAAGAAAATAAAGTTACTTATCAGCTTTTGCTTATCATTCCTCATTTAATATTTGTAGAATTTTGTAAGCTACCCACCCCCACAATGACATTCTAAATTTGTATTATATTCAGACATAGTCAGCTGCCTTTCCTAAATCTAAAAAAACAAACAAACAAAAAAACAAAAAAACACCTCACTGATTTGCCTCTTACCACATGAGAATTGTTTGTTCTTAAAGTTTATTTTTCTGGTTTTCCTGGGTAAATTCTAATGCTTCCTTACTCACATGTTTATAGATGCTTCATTTAAGGGTAATTTTTTTTTGTTATTTCACAGAATAGTGTTTGTATAGTTATGCACTTTATTTATTTATTTCATTTATTTTTTTTTTTTTGAGATCAGCCACACGGCGCTCAGCCAGTGAGCGCACCGGCCATCCCTATATAGGATCCAAACCCGCGGCGGGAGTGCTGCACTCTCCCGAGTGCGCCACGGGCTTGGCCCTAGTTATGCACTTTAAAGTAGTCAGTGCTGTTGTATTACATTCTTAATTTTTCATT
>NW_007749038.1:0-1829 GCF_000696425.1 Galeopterus variegatus | reverse complement strand
GGCCCTAGTTATGCACTTTAAAGTAGTCAGTGCTGTTGTATTACATTCTTAATTTTTCATTTAAGTGATCTAGTATAGAAAAATATTAAACAGGATTAAACATAATTTAATAAATTGAAATCCAGCGATAAAATTACCACTTATTAATCAAAAATATGTATTTACCAACACAATAAACTTCATTTCTAATGAATTTCAGAATAACAAGTAAAAACTCTTATTTAACACAGCAAGGTGGCATTATTACTATAACTTTTAGTACAGATTTTAGTTCTCTCTGATAATAGAACCTTATGTCTTTAGACCATTCTGTGTTTGTAGCTTTATTGAAATGAATAAAACACGGAATTGTGACATTTTCTAATTTTTCAAAACATGTATGTGTGCACATATGTGTGTGTGTGCACATGTATAGGTGTTAGAGTGAGTGGAAGGTGAGTCAGAAGAAAGAGACTAGAAAACTATAGAAACAGGAACACTGTAGAAGTATTGGAAAAAACTTGTGGGAAAATTGTGGCCTTTAATTTGTGTTTCTCTCCATGTGGTATTAAACTCGGTTTAAAATGATAGTTAAAATTACCTGTGCTTCAGATGAAAGAAGTAATAATTGAGATAAGTATATATTCAAAGTATTTTGGCATAGAACATAATTGACCAGTAAATTTTTTAGTTAATATATGGGACCACATATTAAAAGTACTTCATTAAAAATGATTGTTTAGTGGCTGAGATCATGTTCATTATGTATTTCTTGTATAAAAATAATTTTAACATTTTTAATTTCCTAAAAACAACTTATAATATTCTGAAAACAGTGAAAGAATATGTTGATATATAGAAAGGAAACATCAAAATGTGTTTTTGAATATAAAAGAAATGTATTAAATAACCTTAAATGCAATTAAAACTCATATATTTAAGATAATAAAGTTTCTGTTTAAATTCAGTTATCTTTATCCTGATGGGAGGAGTTATAATCCTGATTTAACTGGATTATGTGAACCTACACCCCATGACCATATAAAAGTAACACAGGTAAGGACAGTTTCTGGAAAAATATTGTTAATAAGTATCTGTATTACCTTTGAAATAAATAAGATTCTCTACTTATAGCTAAAAATCATGCAGTAGTATTTAATTAAAAAGATGCTTAAGGAATTCTAAGTGTTTGAAAAGAAATTACATTATTTTCTATTTTTTTTTTGATAAAAGTTTCTGCTGTTAATATCCTGCTTGCAATATAATATTAGCATTTATATGGGGGAGTTAGATAAATTCATAGGTAGATAAATGTAAGGAGAGATCCCTTGTTTAGAAAACTATTAAAAAATTAGAGTAATTATATGCCATATCTTTTAGAGTTGAATGGGTAATTGAAAACTATTGAAGATAATAATGCTTTTCTAAATTTATTGTTGGCACCATCATAGATTGTAAGAATGTAACTTGGTAAAGCCCTTCTTGAGAGTAATATTCAGTAATTATAAAAATCAAAATTAAAACATTTTTTGACTCTAGATGCCATATATACATATATACACACAGACATATATATATCACTCACACATATATACAAAGATGTGTATAACAGGGTGTTCGCTGTAGCATTTTTTATAAAAGTGAAGAATTACAAAATACTAAAATATTCAATAATAAATTAAGTAAACCATTGTGTATTTATACTGTGTTATACGGAGTCATTAAGAGGAAGGAGGTAACTACATATTTACGTGGGAACTTCTGCATCTTATTATGTTTCTTTTTTTTTAAAAAAAATCCATTTATGTAAAGCTCAATTATGTAACATTTTATTTTGTAAAGTTACATTA
>NW_007749037.1:11086-11307 GCF_000696425.1 Galeopterus variegatus | reverse complement strand
TCATGAATGACTGAATATATCCTAGGTCAGAAAGACCAAGATTCATTTTAATATGTCACAGACACTTGATAATGCTTTGGCGCTGTGGCTCATAATTAGCAGCTGTTTGTTGTGGCACTGCCTACAGTCCTCAAGGCACTTTCATTGTTTTTCAGAGCTGATTGGTAAGTGGGTGTTGGTAAACATGGATACTGAAGAAGAAAACTTTCATCTGCCATTAA
>NW_007749037.1:4754-9133 GCF_000696425.1 Galeopterus variegatus | reverse complement strand
GAGAGTGCTCTAAGCAGGGTGGGCACAATCAGATGTGTGTTTTAGAAGGATCTCTGTGACTGTAAGATGTGGATAATGGGTAATGGTCTTCACAGAAAGACCAATGGGCAGCTGCTTCAGTAAGCCACTTGAGAGTTGATGCTTTAGTACAAAGGTAGTAATGGAATCTTAAAATAGAAGGATTTCGTAGGTAATAACAACTTCACATTGTGCATAAATCTTAGCAAATTTTACCAAACAGTTAAAGTAAACATTTCAACTAATTGCAAACATACTTTGTGAGATTAGAACAGGCAAAACATTCTTACACAAATAGGCTGTGGCCATAAAACCACTTATTCCAAAAATTGGCAAGAACCAGCACATACAAAGCACTCCAAACTTCCAAAGCTGAAACTGCCACTGTTAATCAGGCAGGGCAACTAGGACAAATAGAAAAATAACAAGAATAGCAGCCATATGTCCTCTATGCCATAAGAAAAATGTCTTCAACAAATATTGGTTAAATAAATGAAAGAATAAATGAGTCAGTGATGTTTGCTTATGTTAAGCCTTAAAGAATGAAGATGAGAGGGAAGTAAAAGTGAATATCTGCATTGAGGAGACTGCGCATGGAGATACCAACGTAAGAAAATGGAGACTGTGTTTCAGGAATGCAGGTGAGCCCTGCTCAGAGAAGTATAAACTGTATGCCCAGGTACAGGCTACAGTAGACGTAGCAGTAAAGAATAGCAGACAAAAGAGATGAGTAAAGAATAACACAAAAATATGAGACTTAGAATGCAGAAATTTAGAGGATGGATATTTTGAAATTCTGTCAAAAAGAGGGAAACTGGAGGTTTCTGGGCACAAACGTAGGTAAAACAGAGTCAGACCCATCATCTTAATTGATTAGTTTTTTCTTTCTCTCTTTCATGCTCTTTATCTCTCTTTTTATTTCAATTTTATTTGTATTTATTTTTGTGGGATACAGTGTGTCATTTCAACACATGCATGTACTGCACAACGAATCACTTAGGGTAGATAGCGTAGTTTTGTACCTGTTGGTCCATGCCTTCTCCTCTCCTCCTCCCCCTGCCCCTCCCAGCCTCTGGGAACCATTATTCTACTCTCTGCTTCTCTGAAAACCACTTTTGTTTGTTGTTGTTTTTAGATTCCATATGTGAGTGAGACCATGCAGTATTTGTCTTCCAGTGCCTGAATTACTTCATTGTGTATGTATTCCGGGGTTTTTTAAATCCAGTCATCTGTTGATGGGCATTTAGGTTGATTCCATCTCTTGGCTACTGTGAATAGCTTTGCAATGAACATGAAAGTACAGGTGTCTTTTTGATATACTGATTTCATTTCCTTTGTGTATATACCCAGTATTGGGATAGATGGATTTTTTTTTCCTTTTTGTCTTTTTTCGTTTCTGGCAACGGATCGCAACCCTTAGTGTCGCGCCCATACCGGACCAGGACCGGCAACGGGATCGCAACCCTTGGTGCTGTGCCCGCCCCTCGCTCAGCCAGTGAGCGGGAACCGGTCTGTATGTGGGATCCGAACCCTCAGCGGGAGCGCCACCGCACTCCCAAGTGGCGCACTGCAGCAGTGCGCCACCGGGCTGGCCCGGGATAGATGGATTTTAAGGCTGATCTATTTTTAGTTCTCTGAGGAAACTCCAAACTGTTTTCCACAATGGCTATACTGATTTATGTTCCCACCAACAGTGTAGGAGGATTCCCTTTTCTCTGCATCCTTGCCAGCATTTGTTATTTTCTGTCTTGTTGATAACAGCCATTCTAACTGGGGTGAGATATCTCATTGTGGTTTTAATTCACAGTCCCCTGCTGGTTAGTGATGTTGAGTGTTTTTTCATGTGCTTTGTATGTATTCTTTTGAGAAATGTCTACTCAGGTAGTTTCTCTGCTTTTTAATTGGGTTATTTGCTTTTTTGCTGTTGAGTTGTTTGAGTTCCTTACATATTCTGGATATTAGCCCTCTGTCTGATGTGTAGTTTGAAAACACTTTTCTACCATTCTGTGGGTTGTCTCTTCACTTTGTTGATAGTGTCCCTTACTGTGCAGAAGCTTTTTTAGTTTTATGTTAGTCTCATTTGTGTATTTTTGCTGTAGTTGTCTGTGCATTTATGATCTCATTCAAAAAACGCTGCCCACTCCATTTTGTGTGGCTTTTCTGCTGTTTTCTTCTAGCAGTTTCATAGTTTCAGGTCTTAAATATAGGTCTTTAACCCATTTTGAGTTGATTTTGTGTATGATGAGAGATAGAGATTGAGTTTAAATCTTCTGCATATGGATATCCAGTTTTCCCAGCACCATTTATTGAAGGGGCTGTACTTTCCCAACACTGTATATTCTTGGCATCTTTGTGAAAATCAGTTGGCTGTAAATGCATGAGCTTGTTTCTGGACTCTCTACTCTGTTCCATTGATCCATTTGTCCATTTTTATTCCAGTACCATGCTGTTTTGGTTACTATAGCTTTATAGCATATTTTGAAGTCAGAAAATGTGATGCCTCCAACTTTGCTTTTTGTTCAAGTTTGTTTTAGCTATACAGGGTCTTTTGTGGTTCCAAATAAATTTTAAGATCATTTTTTCTATTTCTGTTAAAAATATCTTTGGTATTTTGATAGGGATTACACTGAATGTATAGATGCTTTGGGTAAAATGGACATTTTGATGATATTAATTCTTCCAAACCATGAACATAGGATATCTTTCCACTTATTTGTGTCCTCTTCAATTTTTTCTCCAATGTTTTATACTTTTCAATGCAGAGGTCTTTCACCTCCTTGGTTAAATTTATTCCTAGGTATTTCACTTTTTGGTGGCTACTGTGAATAGGATTACTTTCTTGATTTCTTCTTCAGCTATTTCATTATTGGTGTAAAGGAAGGCTATTGATTTTTGTGCAATGGTTTTGTATCCTGCCACTATACTGAACTTATTTATTAGTTGTAGTAACTTTTTGGTGGAGTCTATAGGGTTTTCTATGTATAGGATCATGTAATCTAAATAGAGATAGTTTTACTTTCTCCTTTCCAATTTGTATGTCTTTTAATGCTTTCTCTTGAATTATTGCACCAGCTAGAGATTCCAGTATCATGTTGAATACGAGTGGGGAAACTGGGCTTCCTTGTCATGATCCAGATCTTAAAGGAAAAGCCTCCAATTTTTGTCCATTCAGTATGATATTAGCTGTGGGATTGTCATATATGGCCTTTATTTTGTTGAGGTACATTCTTTCTATATCTAGTTTGTTGAGTGTTTTTATCATGAAGTGGTATTGTATTTTATCAAATGCTTTTTCTGCATGTATTAAAATGATATGTTTTTTTCTCTTCATTCTGTTGAATGAACGTTTATTAATTTGTATTTGTTGAACCATCCTTGCATTCCTGGGATGAATCCTACTTCATCATGGTGAATGATCTTTTTAATGTGCTGTTGGGTTTTTTGCTAGTATTTTATTGAGGATCTTCCCATCTGTGTTCATTAGGGATATTGGTCTAGTTTTCTTTTGTTGTTGTATCTTTTTCCATTTTTGGTATAAGGTTAATGTTGGCCTCATAGAATGAGATTGAAAGTATTGCCTCCTCCTCAATTTTTTGGAAAAGTTTGAGAAGAATTGGCATTAGTTCTTCTTTAAATGTTTGCTAGAATTCAGCAGTAAAACCATCGTGGGGTTTTCATTGCTGTGAGACTTTTGATTACCTCTTCAATCTCATTACTCATTATTGGTCTGTTTAGGCTTTCTAGTTCTTCATGATATAACCTTGGTAACTTGTATGTGCCCAGAAATTTATCCATTTCTTGTAGATTTTCCAGGATTTTTTTGCATATAATTGTTGAAAGTAGTCTCTTTTGATACTTCTATTTCTGTGGTATCAGTTGAAATGTTTGAAATGTGTCCTATTTCATTTCTGATTTTGTTTATTTGAGTCTTCTTTTTCTTCATTAGTCTAGCTAAAGACTTATCAATTTTGTTTATATTTTTGAAGAACCAAGTCTTTGTCTCATCAATTTTTTGTATTTTTTTAACTCTAATTCACTTATGTCTGCTCTGATCTTTGTTATTTCTCTCCTTCTACTGATTAGGGTTTTATTTGTTCTTGTTTTTCTATATCCTTGAGGTGTAATGTTAGGTTGTTTATTTGAAGTTTTTCTTCTTTTTTGATGTAGGTATTTATTGCTATAAAATTCGCTCTTAGAACTGCTTTTGCTGAATCCAATCAACCTATCATAGAGATTAATTCTGATGTTTCCTGGTTAATTTTCCATCTGGATGATCTGTCCTTTTGCTGAAAGTTGCATTTTAAAGTCCCCTACTATTATTGTGTTGGAGTCAATCTCTCCCATTTGGCCCAATAGTAATT
>NW_007749037.1:0-3754 GCF_000696425.1 Galeopterus variegatus | reverse complement strand
TCCTCAAAAAAAAAAAAAAAAAAAAACACTGCCCACTCCATTTTGTGTAGCTTTTCTGCAATGTTTTCTTCTAGCAGTTTCATAGTTTTGGGTCTTAAATATAGGTCTTTAACCCATTTTGAGTTGATTTTGTGTATGATGAGAGGTAGAGATTGAGTTTAAATCTTCTGCATATGGATATCCAGTTTTCCCAGCACCATTTATTGAAAGGGCTGTACTTTCCCAACACTGTATATTCTTGGCATCTTTGTGAAAATCAGTTGGCTGTAAATGCATGAGTTTGTTTCTGGGCTCTCTACTCTGTTCCATTGATCCATTTTTCCATTTTTATGCCAGTACCATGCTGTTTTGGTTACTATAGCTTTATAGTATATTTTGAAGTCAGAAAATGTGATGCCTCCAACTTTGTTCTTTTTGTTTAAGTTTGTGTTAGCTATACAGGGTCTTTTGTGGTTCCAAATAAATTTTAAGATCATTTTTTCTATTTCTGTTAAAAATATCTTTGGTATTTTAATAGGGATTACACTGAATGTATAGATTGCTCTGGGTAAAATGGACATTTTGATGATATTAATTCTTCCAAACCATGAACATAGGATATCTTTCCACTTATTTGTGTCCTCTTCAATTTTTTTCTCCAATGTTTTATACTTTTCATTGCAGAGGTCTTTCACCTCCTTGGTTAAATTTATTGCTAGGTATTTCACTTTTTGGTGGCTATTGTGAATAGGATTACTTTCTTGATTTCTTCTTCAGCTATTTCATTATTGGTGTAAAGGAATGCTATTGATTTTTGTGCACTGGTTTTTTTATTCTGCCACTATACTGAACTTATTTATTAGTTGTAGTAACTTTTTGGTGGAGTCTTTGGGGTTTTCTATGTATAGGAACATGTAATCTAAATAGAGATACTTTTACTTTCTCCTTTCCAATTTGGATGTCTTTTAATGCTTTCTCTTGCATTACTGCACCAGCTAGAGCTTCCAGTATTATGTTGAATATGAGTGGGGAAACTGGGTTTCCTTGTCATGATCCAGATCTTAAAGGAAAAGCCTCCGGTTTTTGTCCACTCAGTATGATATTAGCTGTGGGCTTGTCATATATGGCCTTTATTTTGTTGAGGTACATTCTCTCTATATCTAGTTTGTTGAGTGTTTTTATCATGAAGTGGTATTGTATTTTATCAAATGTTTTTTCTGCATGTATTAAAATGATATGTTTTTTTCTCTTCATTCTGTTGATGCAAGCATCATGTTTATTAATTTGTGTATGTTGAACCATCCTTGCATTCCTGGGATGAATCCCACTTCATCATGGTGAATGATCTTTTTAATGTGCTGTTGGATTTTTTGCTAGTATTTTATTGAGGATCTTCCCATCTGTGTTCATTAGGTATATTGGTCTGTAGTTTTCCTTTGTTGTTGTATCTTTTTTCCATTTTTTGGTATAAGGTTAATGTTGGCCTCATAGAATGAGATTGAAAGTATTTCCTCCTCCTCAATTTTTTGGAAGAGTTTGAGAAGAATTGGTATTAGTTCTTCTGTAAATGTTTGGTAGAATTCAGCAGTAAAACCATCGTGGGGTTTTCATTGCTGTGAGACTTTTGATTACCTCTTCAATCTCATTACTAATTATTGGTCTGTTTAGGCTTTCTAGTTCTTCGTGATATAACCTTGGTAACTTGTATGTGTCCAGGAATTTATCCATTTCTTCTAGATTTTCCAGGATTTTTTTGCATATAATTGTTGAAAGTAGTCTCTTTTGATACTTTTATTTCTGTGGTATCAGTTGAAATGTTTGAAATGTGTCCTATTTCTTTTCTGATTTTGTTTATTTGAGTCTTCTCTCTTTTTCTTCATTAGTCTAGCTAAAGACTTATCAATTTTGTTTATCTTTTTGAAGAAACAAGTCTTTGTTTCATCAATTTTTTGTATTTTTTTAACTCTAATTCACTTTTGTCTCCTCTGATCTTTGTTATTTCTCTCCTTCTACTGATTTGGGTTTTATTTGTTCTTGTTTTTCTAGATCCTTGAGGTGTAATGTTAGGTTGTTTATTTGAAGTCTTTCTTCTTTTTTGATGTAGGTATTTATTGCTATAAAATTCGCTCTTGGAACTGCTTTTGCTGAATAAAATCAACCTATCATAGAGATTAATTCTGATGTTTCCTGGTTAATTTTCCATCTGGGTGATCTGTCCTTTGCTGAAAGTTGCATATTAAAGTCCCCTACTATTATTGTGTTGGAGTCAATCTCTCCCATTTGGCCCAATAGTAATTTCTTTATATACCTGGGTGCTCTGAAGTTGGGTGTGTATATATTTAGAATCATTACATCCTCTCATTGAATTGATCCCTTTAATAATATAATGGCTTTAATATAATGACTTTCCATATCTTTTTTTTACTTTTCTTGGCTTGAAGTCTATTTTATCTGATATAAGTGTTGTTACTCCTGCTCTTTTTTGGTTTCCATTTGCATGAAATATCTTTTTCCATCCCTTCACTATCAGTCAGTATGTATCTTTATAGGTGAAGTGATGCCTATCTTATAGGCACCATATTGTTATTTCTTCTTTTATAATCCATTGAGCCACTCTATTTACATTTAGAGTTATTATTGATATATAGGGACTTGTTTCTGCTATTTTGTTACTTTCTTTCTGGTTGTTTTGTTAATCCTTTTTTTCTGATTTTACTGTCTTCCTTTGTAATTGAGTGGTTTTCTCTAGCAGTGTATTTTCGTTTCACTATTTATTTTTAGTATGTCTCTTATAAGTTTTTGTGTAATGGTTACCCGGAAGCTTAAAAAAAACATGTTACAGTTATAACAGTCTAATTTAGACTAATGAAACTTGATTTGGTATGTAAGAAAAAAAATAACCAAAGCTAACTTTGTGCTTCAGCATCATTCCCACCCCACCCCCCACACACACTTTTTGACATTGTGTTGTTTCCACTCACATCTTTTAATATTGCCTATATCTTACACAGTTGTTGTATTTGTTGTTTTCTTCTTAGGTTTGTACTTTAGTCTTCACACTAAGGATGTAAGCAGCTTATTCACCCCTACTATGGCATCAGAGTATTCTGAGGTTGTCTGTGAACTTACTTTACTAATGAGTTAAGTACCTTCAAATGTTTACTTGCTGCTTCCTAGCCTCATCAAGTTTCAGAATGAAGAACTCCCTTCAGCATTTCTTGTGAGGCAGGTCTAGTGTTGGTGAATTTCCTTAGCTTTTGTTTGTTTGGAAAAGACTCTATTTCTCCTTCATATTTGAAGGTTATTTTTGCTGGATGGAGAATTCTCGGCTGACAATTTTCCTTCAGTATCGTGAATATATCATCCCATTCTTTTCTGGCTGGTAGGGTTTCTTCTGGCTGGTAGGGTTTCAGTGGTTTCAGGGAGAAATCCACTGAAAAACATATTGGGGTTCCACTGAATGTTATCTGTTTCTTTTCTCTTGTTGCTCTTGGTATCTTTGCTTTGTCTTCAGTTTTGATAATTTATGATGTGCCTTTGAGTGCTCCTCCTTGGACTCAATTTGATTGGTGACGTAAGAGCAGTATTGCATCCTGGTATAGAGCTTTATAAGTCTCATCAGTTGAGCAAAATATCTACTGATAATTCATTATTTGCCAGGCCTAAGGAATCACTGACAATCAGGAAAGATATGATCTTTTCTCATAGACCTTATAGTGAGGTAGAGAAAACAGTTTAGTGATACAAAGTTATAATACATTGTAATGTGTCCTCT
>NW_007749036.1:10353-11307 GCF_000696425.1 Galeopterus variegatus | reverse complement strand
CTCTGCCTCTCTGTGATTTACATCTTTGTCTCCAATCTCTCTCCTGGTCTGTCTCTCCCTCCCACCAGCACAAATGCCAGACTTAGCCTTAAAACATACCTTCAGAACTTCACATAGTCTCATGTCCTCATAGTCTTCCAAGCTAATTTCAAGCTTTCTCATAATAATTTCCTGTCCTTAAAGACACAGGAATGACTGAAAACCCTTCAGGCTCTCTAGCCTTGATGTGGGAAAGGCGCTTTGTAATACAGAAGTCCCAGCGAGGCTGGAGCTGCAAAAGAAGCCTACGCACTCTCTTCAGATTAATTGCTGCTTGTGGTTTCCAAAATGAGCCTGTGTATGCATTGTTGTTGGTTTGCTCCCTCTCCCAGGCCCACTCTTTGCCCTTCTCTGTGCAACTCTGAGTTCCTGGAGACTGACCCCAAAGGACCGCATCGATCTGGCTCCACTGCCAACTGGCCCTTGGTTGAGTTTGGCCAAGGGAGGCTCCTGAAGGTGAGGTGGGAGGAAAGAGAGGAGAGCACGTTTCCTTCCTGCTCCCTCCGTGCTTGGGCCATGTTTCCTGGCAGCAGCTGTGTCCCTCCCTGACTTCAGCTCCCACTGGACTGAAGGAAGGCACTTTGCAATGCTCGCTGTCCCTTCAGGCCTGCAGTGGAGATGAACCCCACTGTCCCCTGATCCTGTCCACACCTCTGTAAGAGCCTCTTCTTTGCAGTCCCTTGAACTATATGAATTGAATTTTTGTTTTTGCTTTTGTTGGTTTTGTTTTGCTAAGCCCTGGACTGATAATAGAGCCCTAGCAAAAATATAATAATTTCACGTAAACCATAATTATTATTATTCGTAAACAAAAATAGTATATCTGCATATCCACATAGTCTCAAAAATAAGAAAAACACAGTTGCTGTTTCTGCTCAGCTCTACCACCTGGGTGAGTGAGGGACTCTCCTGCGG
>NW_007749036.1:7161-9740 GCF_000696425.1 Galeopterus variegatus | reverse complement strand
AAACACAGTTGCTGTTTCTGCTCAGCTCTACCACCTGGGTGAGTGAGGGACTCTCCTGCGGGAAGTTATGCCTGTCGCAGATACTTCTGTTTTTTCAGGAGCCGTAAGCAATAGCCATGATTCCTAAATGAGTTAAAGTGCCTTATATGCAACACACACTTACAACCTAGGGACAATCATTTAGCAAAGATTAGAAACATTTCAAAATGTATTTTGTTCTTTTTTTTAAAAAAAAGTTCATGTTGAAATTTTTAATTTAGAATCTCACAAAATGAATCCACATTAGCCAACCCCTTGCATCCCTCACCCTTGCTCCTCCCTAGATCTAGAAATCTCTAGATCTCTTTAGGGCTGACTTTTTCTTGTCATTTAAATCTCGACTTAATGGTTACCCACTCAGAGGGGGCTTTAAGTAGCCACCCACCTTCTATCCCAGGATTCTGATTTAATCCTGCACATAACATCTTCTACCATTTGTTTATTTATGTGATTTCTCCCCCAGTAGGACATAAGCTTCATAACAGCTAAGATTCTCTCTGTTTTATTCACTGCTATATCTTCAGCATTTGGCCCATAGTAGGTGCTCAAAAAATATTATTGAATGCCTCAGTGAATGAATTGGCATTTTGCAAGAGATAAATAGAATAAATTACTATTCCTGCTATCAAAGAATTCATAAATGGGAGAAAGGAGCACACCTGAAAATTTTCAGTAGAAGAAAAGGCTGTAATAGAAGAATACCCAGACTCCCATTTCCACCTATGACACACTATCTCACAGCAGAGCAAACACCCCGCTGAACAAACTACAAAGGTGTGATAAAATGCAAAAAAATAAAATATGCTTGAAGACATTGGAAACTCTCAAGGAAGCCAAGATCTGCAGAGCCAGGAGCCCAAAGTGAAGAGAAACTCACTGAAGTGAGCCCAACATCCCACGGTTCTCTTCAGAGCGTGTTCTGATTCATACACAGCAGGTGTGGAAGGGTGGAGAAGCCAAGCAGAAAGCCACTGCTCAGAGGCAGAGCAGCTGAGCAGAGTTTTCACCACCTCCCCAAGCTGGGGAGACACAAACTGTAGTTAAGTGCCAGCAAGACAGCCAGGACTTAAAGGGCCAAGATCCAGGAGAGAGGAGAAGCAGAAACAGGCGAGCCTGGCCATCTGGGCAACATTTTTCCCCTTGAGGCAGTTACTGATTTATATGAAGCACCTATTGAGAGGCAAGAAGTAGCTTTTAAGACTATAAGAAGCTGGGCAGGGTTATCAGCAGTGTCAGTGCAAGAATATTTTTAAAATTCTCTCTGGAGAAAGAAAGCATAATCCATCGCCTCTACGATTCTTTAATTTGGCATTGAAGAAAATGTTAACAGGTGTACCAAGAGACATGACCCAGAAGAAAACCTAAAAGAGACCATAGAAACAGACCCTCCAGAGATCCAAGGAGTTATTTAAATACTTTTAAACACCTGTTATTAGGAAGTTAAAAATACATAAGATTTAACATTTCACCAGAGAATTAGAATCTATTTTTTTTAAAAAAGAATCAAACAGAAATTCTAATCTCATATCAGAAAGTAAGGACCCAATAAACAGATTTAACAGAAGATTAGACATGGATGGAAAAGTGACTAGTAATCTGGAAGACACAACAGCAAAAATTATCCAGAGTGAAGCACAGAGAGAAAAAATGGAAAAGACTGCAGGAAACAAATGGGACCCAGTAGAAAAATCTAACACATGTGGAATTAGAGTCCCAAAATAGGAGAAGGGAAGGAAAGGAGCAAACAGTCTGTGAAGAATTTCCCAAAGCTGACAAAAGACATAAGCCATGGGCTCAAGAAGCCCCTCAGGCCCCACGAGGATAAAGGTAGCCACCCCTGGATATATGTGGGGGATTGGTTTCAGGAACCCCACCCCCTCGGATACCAAAATCCGCAGATGCTCAAGTGCCTAATATAAAATAATGTGGTATTTGCATATAACCTATCCACATCCTCCTGTATACTTTAAATCCTCTATAGATAATTTATAATACCTAATACAATATAAATGCTATGCAAAGAGTTTTTATTTGTATTATTTTTTATTTTGTATTGTTACTTTTTATTAGTCTTTTTTAAGTGTTTTCAAACTGCAGTTTGCTGAATTCACGGATATGGAACCCGTGGATATGGAGGGCCGACTGTATGAAGAAAAACACACCCACACACATCACAGAAAACTGCTGGGAACCAAATACAATAAGGAAAAACTTGGAGATATATAAAAAATGTTATGGTTACAAAAAGGAGAAAAACATTTTGCTTCAGAGAACCAGAGAGATTCACAAGGCAACGATTCACTTGTTCAACAAGAAGATTTCATTGAGCACTTAATATATATCCATTACTAAATTGAATCTTAAAAAAAGAAACAAAGATAAACGACATCATCCCTACCCTCTAGGAGCAAGTTTGATGTGTAAGAGAGACAGAAATGTAAACAAAGTCTTCATAAGCCTATCAAGAAAGATTTTATTAAAAAAAATCTCAAAGGAAGAGGGTAGTTGGGGCACAGGGAAGCTGCATGTGGTGAAAAGAA
>NW_007749036.1:6262-6800 GCF_000696425.1 Galeopterus variegatus | reverse complement strand
AAAAAAATCTCAAAGGAAGAGGGTAGTTGGGGCACAGGGAAGCTGCATGTGGTGAAAAGAACCCAAGCAAAGGCACAGAGGGTGAAATTGGACAGATCAGTGAGTTGTATCTTGGAGTTTAGTTAGTGTGGAGAGATGGCAGGCAGTTGCAGAAAATGCAGCTAAACAGTTAGGTTAGCAAATATTCAGTAGGTAGTGAGAACTCACCACAAGTTTTTTAGCAGGAAAGCAGCACCGTCCGAGTCATTCTTTAGGAAGAGCTCTCTGGGGGCAACTTGAAGGGTACTCTTGAGAGGGAATCAATTGCAGCCCATGAGACCAACTGGACAGCTATTTTTTGTCATGGTCTAGACAAGCAAGAGAGGGTATGACCTGAACTAGGGCAACAGAAATAGACATGGAAGCACAAGAGAGTATTCTGTAGACGTTTCAAAGTCAGCATCAACAGGACTTGGCGGCCACTGATTGCAAGAGACGGAAAAATAAGTCAAAGTCAACTCAGGTGGGTGGAGGATGTCACAGTTGGTGTTAAAGCAAG
>NW_007749036.1:0-631 GCF_000696425.1 Galeopterus variegatus | reverse complement strand
GACAAGCAGAACTTGTTCAGATCCTGATGTAAACAAATCAATTGTTAGAAAAAAAGAGGAATGGGAAGAGAATTGGAGAAATTTAAACATGTTTAATGTTTGATTATATTAAGGAATTACTATTGATTTTTAAATTGTGATTATATACTGCAGTTATATCTTTTATAAAAGAGTTCTGATCTTTTAGAGAGACATACTGAAATATACACAGATAAATGCTGTGATACTGGGATTTACTCAAAATAATCCAGGGGGAAGGCAGAAAGTGCGGGGGGGTACAAGTAGGATAAGATTGGCTGTGAGTTGTGGATTGCTATAGAAGGATTTATTGAATATTTATTAAAATTTTCATAGTAAAAATAAAATATTTAGAATCACAGGTCTATCTCAATCAGTCAACAAACATCTAAGCACCCACTAGGCACAAAGCCTTGTGAGACCACCAGATCTATGGGAAATTACAAGCTAGTCAACCTAGGGAGACTGAACTCTTATGCAATGACACTACAGCTCACAACTCTTTGGGAGTGGACTTCAGAGTGCGGTGTGGGTCAGGATGGAAGGAAAGACTATATCAGGAACTATGAAGAGTTAGAATTATTTTTTTTTCTTTTTTTTTTTTTTTTTTTTT
>NW_007749035.1:10938-11308 GCF_000696425.1 Galeopterus variegatus | reverse complement strand
TCTCCAGGGAAACTGAGAGAAGTACAAATTTTGACAGTAGAAATTTCCCCAAGAAACATCTTAGCCTGATTGTCATACCAAGAAGCCCAGCAGTTAACATATATAAAAATGAGGAATGTTACTGTGTCCATGAATCAAGAAAAAGACCTAAAAAATAGAGGAAAAAACTCTTGAATCTTAAAACATGTTAGGAAAAATTAAAAACTCAATAGAAGTGTTGGCAAATAAGGTTAACAAAACCTTTCAGAACAGAAATAGAAAATACATGAGAAAACATGACAAAATTAGGTGACCCACAGAAGATACCCAACATGTAAGCAACAGAAATTCCAGAAGAAATAACAGTAAAAAGAGAAAAAATGAGAAAAAA
>NW_007749035.1:5037-7094 GCF_000696425.1 Galeopterus variegatus | reverse complement strand
AAATAAATTTTTGTTCTCTATATATTACCCCATCTCAGGTACTTTGTTTTAGCCACACAAAGAGACTAACACAGCACTCTTAAGTACAAACTAGGTGACTGAGAAGAGAAGGAAGAAGAAATGAGCAATAATGAGGTGGATTAAGTTATGCCCTTTCAAGGGCCGGCCCGGTGGCGCACTGCTACAGTGCGCCGCTCGGGAGCGCGGCGGCGCTCCGCTCCCGCCGAGGGTTCGGATCCCACATACAGACCAGCCGCTCACTGGCTGAGTGAGGTGCAGACGTGACACCGAGGGTTGCGATCCCGTTGCCAGTCCCGGTCCGGTACGGGCGCGACACTGAGGGTTGCGATCCGTTGCTGGTCACGAAAGAAAAAAAAAAAAAGTTATGCCCTTTCAAAATGCAGCCTATCCGATTTCATAAAGATGGAAAAAGCCAGTATAACCTATAGGACAGATTATCGAAGGAAATGGGATCTGATGTAAAATGATATTACACCAGGATTAAAGTACAAGAGACAAGTAGAGCCTTCATTCCCCTGACCACGGAGAAATGCAAATAATGTGGACCTGATTTTTTTTTTTCCAGAAAAAATTATCATGACCAGAATTATGCTAGAAGGAATCAATTCTTCTGCAAGGATGTAGAATTCAATTTAGTGGAAGGGACCTGGGTCAGAGAAGGGTTAAGAAATTTAGGAATATATTTCAAGAAAGAGTCTAGCTATTAATAAATGGCCCTCATATATTACTGATTGTGAGAATCTCATAACATTTTTACTGGAACATTATCCGGTGATATTAAATTTGGTTTGTGTAAAAAGTGACCAAGATACCTGCAGAATGAGATTAAAATTAAATTATAATCAAATATTATTTAAAGAAGAATTGAAAAAATTAGTAGAACCAGACATGTAATGAGTAGGAGAGAATGTGCACTGTTACCTTCTCCAAATCCTCATCAAAGGGCAGATTTAATCGATCTTGAACACTAGTAAGCCATAAAAAAGTTTAGACTACCAGATGAAAATCCTTTTCTCAGTAACATCTTCCCATTTAATAGTTCTCCTGCATAAAGAAAAGTTCCACTACTGTTGAACTAATTTCAATATGCTGCAAAGAAGTATCATTGACCCCCTTCTTAGTTCCAATGGAGAAACTGCCAGTGTGATCCCTTTCTTTAAAGCAGGACTATTTTTACACTTGACAACTATTATCCAATATCCCTCAGCCACCTTTGATTCAGTCTCAGTAATCCAAGTTACTCTAACCTACCCTCACAGGCCAAATTTCCCACAACTTTAATTATCTTTGTGGCTCTCAACTGAGCATATTTCAATTCGACTGTATCTCCATTTTCCTCCTGAGCTCAGAATTGAAGATATTATTCTGATATGGGTCTGACCAGTATTGAGTATAATGAGGTGATCATTTTTCAATTATAGTATTTTCCAGTATAATGTGTGCTTGTACTTTACATTTCTTTCATTCACATTGTGATGCTTCCAATTCATAATTGACTTGTGATAGCCTATGACCTTTAGATCTTTTTCTATCTTAATTATAGATAAATTTATTTACCAATAGTGGTGTTTCACAATTTCTTACGAGGACCACTTTTATATGCTCATCGGTGTTTCACAATTTCTTACGAGGACCACTTTTATATGCTCATCTTTCTTGAATTCATTTTATTATTTAAATATATAATTCTTATCCTGGTATTAGTAATATGTAAGGAATATAATAACTTGAAGAATGAAAAAGAAATATTCCTAATATTTACTTCAAGTTCCATCCTTAATGCATCATTTGATTTTGGAAAAGATACTTAACATTTCTGGTCTTCAGTACTCTCTCTGTAAAATAAATTTGTTGGAAGAAGGGACATCAAAGATTTCTATATATCTAAAATATTATGATTTACAAAAAATACTTCCCATTTCTAAGATAAATACTAAACAAATATTTATTGAACATCTACTTTCTATGTGGCCCTTACTGTACTAGACACTAAGATAAAGCAGTGAACAAAACATGCAGAAAGAATTTTCCTCATT
>NW_007749035.1:0-4182 GCF_000696425.1 Galeopterus variegatus | reverse complement strand
GACATAGAGACTGTGTCATGCCTTGCAGATTACTATACAGACTTAGCCTTTTCTTTAAATCAGGTAAAGACCACTGGAATGCTTTGACAACTGACATGATCTGATGGTATCACCACAAATGCTTTGTTAAAATAGACCAGCATAGAGGAGTGATCAATTAGGGGATGGTCGCAGAAATTCAAACAAGAGATCATGGTAGGGGGGCTGTTGCATGGTAGTTTGGACCATAGCAGTAGTATTACAGGTGTGAGAAGTGATGTGGTTCTATATATTTGAAGGTTACAGCAGACAGAATGTTCTGATGGAGTCGATGCAGGGTGTACAAAAAAGGAAATCATAGATAATGATTATATAGTGACATGGATGTATGATATGTCAGTGTGGATATACGTATGTAAATACAATACTTCACATTTCTTACCAGTTTTCAAAACTCTCATCTCTTATACATTACTGAAGAAGACTCTAATAGTAAAGATTTTAACAATAATCTGTAAAATTACATTTGCTGTAAATAAGTAAATCTACTTGAAATAATATGATGGTAGATTCAGATAAACCCACCTATATACCCTGTTTCCGGGAGGTATATCTACATCTATATAAGTAGAAATACAGATACATTTAACTTAATTTCAAAACAGTCTTGCATAGCTAGTGGATGGCTAAAATTAGAATTTGATTTTCATCATTCTACTCTCCAACCATCAATGAAAAACCTTTCTGCTACTCAAGTTTCTATCTGGAAAACACGCTTTTATCTTCCTTTGACTTTATAAGGATGCAAAACTGATCAATGGGTATAAAGCCTCCAGAGGAAAGCTGATGATAAAAATCTCAGCTCTTTCTGTATTGAATTTTGTTAGTCAATTATTAGATTATTTGAGGGTATCTTCTCAGAATCTTCAGATAATTTCATTCACAGATTTAATAGTCCACTCTCTATGGGCAAATCCTTTCAAATATTACTTGCTTTTTAAAAATGCGGTATGTAGTTCCCATTACTAAGAAAGAAAATATGATGCTAATATTGCTATCAATACTTTTAGACACAGGAAATTCAAGAAGTAGACTTTCAAAAGGGATGATAAAAACTGGCCTACAGTAATAATCATAGCACTTAAGGTCTGTTCAATTTTTTATTATTGCTTTTACTTTACACCTGCTGTGTTCATACTGTGCAGCTCTGAGAATGCATTAGCTGCAAGCACCGGTGCTTCTAACAGTTCAGTTAACAACATATTCCAGTTATTGGGAGTCATCAGGACTCAGCAGACAGTGTTAACAAAACACAGTTATTGAGCAAGGCTAGAGGATGCGAAATAAATTTTAAGTGAATCTTTGAGAATCCGCAGATATCCTTTTATATCCATTCTTTTTAGAGCTCTGGCCTTCTGCTAGAGAGACCTTGGCAGAGCACAAAGAAGGTTTATATTTTTATTTTGTATTTATTTATTTTTATCACATTGTGCTTTTATAATGAATGGTTTTAATTTTAAACTTGAAAAGATTCAGGATGATGTGTTTTAGCTGGGCACATAGGCACACCACACCACACACACACACACACACACACACACACACACCACAAACATACACCACCACCATCTCTCCAACCACACCCCCCATCATCACTGTATTCTAGTCCTAAGGATTCACTTTGAGATGATATATGAAATCTTGCATTTCTATTTGTAGTTTTGTTAGTAATACCCACTAAGAATGATTCAGTATAATAGCAATTTTTTTTTACATTTCATTTGTTTGTGTTTTGGCTTATGAGTTTTTGTCTATGGTGCTCTTATTAGACTGAAATATTTGACAGCCACCAGTGGATATGGTGTGTGGTGCACAGTCTTGAAATAAAAATGCCCCCCCAAAAAAAAAATTTTTTGAAATGAATGTGATTCCCATTTTATTCATTCTTTGGGCTAAATGCACTAAAGAGGATACTTGGTAGGTATATATTATCTAGGGTGATAGATAATGTGAAAATATATCAGGCAGTAACAATTCACCTGAAATTATTATAGTCATTTCAGTTAGCAGATTCCTAGGAATAAAACATAGCACAAGTTCAATTATCTTTATTCATTTTATCATTCATTCATTTTTATCTGTTTATTGAATTTTATTCAGTATCTCCTAACCATTTTTAACTACAGAACATTTTTTAATACCTATCACCATTTTAGTGAACTAATGTTCTTTCATTCATATTTTGAGGAAACACTTCACTGTGGTATATATTTTGATTGGTCTGATATCTGCATTCCACTCTGGGTTGCTGGAAAATGTATTCTTTGACCACTGGATATGGTTATTGCAACAGCTATTAATATATGTTTATTTTCTTGGCTACCTATTTGGCTTTATAAAAAAAAATTATTACTTTATTATATGATTATTAAATGCCCTCTGCTAGATGTTGGGAATACAATAGTGAAGAAATACAGACTTTATTCATGCATTCATGGTGATTAGAGTTTAGTCTAGAATGCAAAGAAAATCTTGACGCTGAAATGTTTCGAGAGACACCATCTGAGAAGCAAAGTATGAGAAATTAGTGGAAAGCTGGAATCTCTGACTACTTAAGAGGAAAGTACAACGAGGAAGTTGGAAGCAAGGAAAGGGTAGGAACATGTAAAGTCAGCGGCATTGATAGACACGGTTACCAATTTTTGGAACACCACTATTGAGCAATTAGCCAGCTTGGATGTTCTCCAACTGTAACAAGTTGTCAACATTTAACACAAATAATTTGGTTGTCTGAATTACATAAAGAGCTCAGCTGTTTGAAACAGTTTCATATGCATTCCAACACATTCCCTGTCACAGCAAAGTGCCTGCTTCTCATTTGAAGGGCTCACTTAAGTTGCTGCTCCTGCATCTATGATGAAGGAGCTTTCAGTGCATCTTCCTCATCTCTTTCCTCATTATTGTAACTTTAGCTCTGCTGACTCTACCACTCCCTCCCATTTGACAGCCCTCTGGAGAAGGACAGATTCAAGGAGAGGGAATTGTCACTGGGAGTGTGGTACAGCCTAAGATCAGTGGGTGCATAAACTAGTCCCACAGAGTTGTGTGCTAATGTGAGAACTGAACTACTGCAGCAGAGTTGTGTGCCAATGTGAGAACTGAACTGGCCTTCTGTTCTGCTAACCCTCTGTGCTGGCAGGCATCACAGAATTTACGCACTTGGGCCATAGTCTTCGTCTATGTATGCCCAAATACAATAAAAAAGAAAAAAATTAAAAGTCAGTTATTAAATTTTATGTTTTTGTGATATTTCTAATTTTCAGAAGATATTTACCTGCACAAAATTGTCTTTCAGTATATGAGGTATTGAAACCGTTTGATTGGGCATAAAATAACTTGAATGCAACTTCTAGAATCTGTTTTTGACCAGCATCCATTCAGGTTTCTCTAAGTGCATGCCAGTTTTGCTTTGGGGATCCACAACTACACCCCTTGAACTTACTCTTGGTGAGACTCTTAACAGGTACTCATTTTCCCCTACACAAGTGATTTTTGGCATATTACCCAAAAATTATTTTAAAGAATCAAAAAGAAAGAACTTATAAATTGTAAATTGAGGTAAGATTTCTGGGAGAGGATTGAAATTTCAAATACAATAGTGAATCAAGGCTTCACAGTAATATTTCATGAAGTTGTGTAAGAGGTGACGAAGGAAGCCATGAGAACATATGGGACATTGCAAAGGCACTTAGACAGAATGTGCCTGGTGTATTCCAAAAGTTACAAGGAGGCCTTTTTGCAAAGGGAGTGAAGGTAAGAGAAATAAGAGAAGAGATTCTGTTAGACCTTATAGGACAATGTAATGGCTTTGTATTTTACTTGTAATTAGATAAGAGGCCACTGGGAAATTTTATGTAGAGGAGTTGTATAATCTGACTTCTATTTTGATAAGATCATTTGGATACTATTTTGAGGAAGAAAGAAAAAAAGAAATATAATGAGGTTAAAAGCAGAAATACTATTCTGGAGAAATGGTAGACTATATTATTTGCTCCATGTATTTTCATCACTGCCTGCTCTTATATCTTCCTGTTAGTAAAATATATACTTCCCATCATACTGACTGTGGACTTGGCAGTGGATCTGCCTTGGTCAGTTGAGCATAAGCCCATGTGACTTTTGCCACATTTAAGCAGAAGCTTT
>NW_007749034.1:0-11309 GCF_000696425.1 Galeopterus variegatus | reverse complement strand
ATGTGTGTGTGTGTGTGTGTGTGTGTGTGTGTTTTCATCTGTTTATGATCAGAAAATCCAGTTCAGGTGTGCTAATTCAATGGCAGGAGCCAGCTGGAGGACCCCAGGGGCAGCAGGAGGGGCTGACAGGACCCTCCAACCTCAGGAGCAGCCAGACGGGAGCTTCCGGAAGGTGAGGAAGCTGAGGGATTCCTGCTTGGTGAAGCTGCTTCTTAATTTGTGTGGAAAGCAAGATCATTTGCAGACAGGGAGCAGGAGTTGGGGAGGAACGGGGCCCTGAGGAGAGAAGGGAGCGGCCAGCAGCACCTCACCTGTCTCCTCTTACCCACCTCTCCTCTAATTCCACAGCCAGTGTGGAGGGAAAGCCCCAGGGCTGGAGCTCAGCAGGCCTGGGCTCTCTTCCTGTTGACAACAGTTTCTTGATTTATAAAATTTGAACTCCCGGGTCTTGGAAACTCCCGAGAGGCCAAGCCCCAGCAAGGCCCCAGGACCTGGGTAGCCAGGGATGGCCCTCTCCACAGCTGGCCCCCTGCACAGCTGAGAGTTCCACAGAGGGCTGGTCTTCCTTGCTTGTCCAGCCTGAGGAATGCCGTGGCAGACTTCACACCACGGGCTCAATCCCTGTGTGTCCCTGTTTTCTTAAATGAGAATTCAGAGCCGGGGTGGGCAGGGAACCCAAGGGGAGGCAGCTGTCTGCTCTGAGTTTCTGACTCAGGCCCTTCAGCTTTAAGAACAGCCCCCTCTGGTCTCTGGTTGCCTGCTGTGGCCAGTGAAAGCAGGAAGAAACCCCCCTGGGCCCACAGGGCAGGTCTGGGGCTGGAGTGGTTTGGGATGACTCAAGCTGTGTTAAGGGGGAGCAGAAAAAAGGCTGATTCAGGCCTGAGGCTTCAAAAGCTGAGATTTTATACAACTCCTTGGTGCTTTCCCCAAGTAGGGCCTTCAGGGAGACGCATAAGGGAACACTGGTCCCCAAATTCTCTGTTCCTGAGGCTGGAAATACTGGGTCTCCAAGATGGGATCTCACAGAGGCAAATGTAACATCCTGAATTTAGAGTCCAAAAACCAACTGCCAATGCTGAAGACAGAGGAGACGGGGATGAGGTAGCTCATGTGAAAAATAGGGGGCTGGAGAAAGACCACAGGCCTCAGGCAAATGTGACGGGGCCACACACACCCAACGCAGCACAAGCCCAGGCCACCTTACCAGGAGCACCACACCAGCCACGAGGAGTGGCCAGGAGGTTTGCTTCTTGAGCTTGGTGTCAAGGCCATGTTTTAAGAGGGATTTTGACAAACTGGGTGGTCCAGAGTAGGATGCATAGGACAGTGGTGAGTTTGGCAGCCACGAAATGGGATGAGGGTGGAGAGAGCCATGGAAGGGGTGGGGCTATTTGTCCTGAAACAAACCAGGGAGCATGGCTGATGTCAGATCCCGGGAGTGCTGTCGGGGCAGAAGAAACACATGTGTTCTGGGGGGGCCCAGGGGAGCGGGGGGACCATGAGGAAGTGCAGCAGGTTCAATAGTGTCCCCCCAAAATTCATGTCCACTTGGAGCCTTAGACTGTGAACTTACTTGGAAATAGGGTCTTTGCAGGTAGTATAATTAGTTAAGGGTCTCAATCATTCTCATTTAGGGTGGGCCCTAAATCCAATGACTCGTGTCCTTATGAGAAGTAGAGATGAAAAGACACACAGAGACACACGAAATCCACATGAAGACGGAGGCAGAGACTGGAGTTATGCTGCCACAAGCCAAGGAACACCAGGAGCCACAAGAAGCTGGAAGAGTCAGGAAGGGATGGATCCTGCTCCAGAGGCTTCAAAGAGAGCAAAGCTCTGCAAACACCTTGACGTGGACTTCAGCCTCCTGAGCTGTGAGGGAATACATTTCTGCTGTTTTAACTCACCGAGTTTGTGGTAATTTGTTACGTAGCCCTAGGAAACTAATCCAGGGAGAAAGCATGGAGGGAAGGTTTCAGATGAACAAGAAGTCTTTTCTATCAGCTGGAATCACACAGAGGAGCAGACCGTCCTGTAAGAAAGAGCTCCCCATTGCTGCAAAGGCTCAGGCCAAGTTCTGTGAACACCAATCAGTCTACTGTAAGGGTGGCAGTCTCACTCTGAAAAGCAGGGGACTTCAGGTGACCACATGGAATTTAGGGAAAATCCCATGTTTCTAGCTGGGCTGGCCCCAAACCTGGAGAAGGAGCGGGTGGGAGAGGGGTAGGGGAGACAGGAGCCTCACCTGCCCGGGTTCTAGCATGAGCACCAGACACCCTAGTCTGTCAGGAAAACTCTTGTGACCTCCCAATTAGAAACTAGTGGAAATGCCAGCACTCATAAGAAGAATCTAGATGCCTTTAGTGTTTGGGCTTTGGGTTTAAGGTCAGCTCCTCACATGACCCAGCACACAGCCTGGGTGCTGGGCTCCCCCACAGGGCCTGGTTGGGGTGGCTGCTCCCGCACTCACACAGTCCTCCTGAGCCGCATGGCACCACCTCCCGCCGGCCCCACCTGGGGGGGTGCCCAGTGCAGCCTTTGAAACAGTGTCTGAGGGCCAACAGCACGTCCTTCTGAGGAGAGAAAGCTGCCAGGCGATTCTGACAAGACACCTCAGGAGCCCCTGGGTTGCAGGCATGCGGCAGTTCCCTGCAGCTGCCGGGAGCTGAGGGGAAGACTGGAGGGAAGTGTGAGGGCAGCACGGGCCCGGGCGTGGCTGGGAAGAATGCAACGGAAGAAAAGTAGAGAAGGGGCAGGAGGCAGCTCCACACAGGGAGCTGAGGACACTCTCAGGCCCAGATGGTTCTCCCCAGCCTCAGCGCCATCAGCTGACGTGTTATTTTCCCACAGTTCTGGAGGCAGCTCAGTCGCCAACCCCCAGAGGATGGTGGGCCGGCCTGTCTGGGCAGGAGTCATGCCCATGGCCAGGACGGAATGAACATAGAAAGTGGCACCCAGTGCAGGTGGTTATTATTAAGGTGATACTTATAAGTGTCCCCAGCTCTCAGCTAAGGCATTTGCTGCCTGAAAAGCCCTTGGGAGTTCAGAGCTCTGGCTTGATGTCTCCCACTTCTCCAGGCTGACCTCTGGTGCTTCTCTCTGCCTCTGGGCTTCCACCACTTTTCACTTGCTCCCAGGTCCACCTGAGCCCACCCAAGGGCCAATCAGAGCATAAAGCCCAGCCCCTGCCCTGGGTCCCACCCCCAAACCCCTGGCTTTCAGCTGTTTTGTGAGTTGGAAGATGGAGGGACTAATGGAGGTAGGGGATTGTCTCCATTGGCTCAGGCCACCGTAACAAAATACCACAGACTGTACTGAGTGGCTTAAACAACAGAAACTTATGTTCTCACAGTTCTGGAGGGTGGAAAGTCCAAGATCCAGGTCTTGCAGGGTTCAGTTTCTGGTGAGGGCTCTCTTCCTGGCTCACAGACAGCTGCCTTCTCTCTGTGTCCTCACATGGCAGGGGGCAGGGGGGAGAGAGAGAGAGGGAGGGACAGGGAGGGAGAGCAAATGCTCATATGTGAATATGTGAGCTCTCTGGTGTCTCTTCCTATAAGGACACTAAGCCTATTGGATCAGGGCCCCACCCTTATGACCTTGTTTAACCTCAATTACCTCCATAAAGGCCCTGCCTCCAGGTACAGTCACCCAGGGGGTTGGGGCTTCAACATATGAATGAGGGGGGCACAAACATTTAGCCTATAACAGGGATGCTCATGTAGAGGTCACGTCACAGATGAAAGGTTTCAACCATCGCACTGTTCCTCTCTCCCTTTCTCTCCAAGAGCAGTGGGTGTGTTCTCACAGTCCACCCTTCCCCCTACCTCTCCCTTGACAGTTCCTCTGGATTCAGGCCTGTTGGCCAGCTCATCTTCTAGCCCAAGGGCCCATCAAGGGACATTTTGCAAGCACATATGGTACCCTTCCTAGGAGGAATTTTAACAAATAACATTTTCTCTATCATGTAACACAGATTAAATTTATTAATGTGTTTCCAGAGTCTGCAGGGGATTCTGATGCCAAGCCCTCCTATAAACTCTGGCAGGACTCACGTTGCAGAGGTCCAACAAAAATGCACACTTGCAGGGATTGAAGAGATGGTATCCTGAGTGGCTGTGGTTTTAATTAGCTACTATTCTTGCCTTTGAACAACAGACTGCTATTAATTTAGCTTCATCGTTATCAATTTAGTTGCTTGTTCATTACCCCTACAAAGTGTAGGGACACTTATTTGCAACAGTAGGGTTTCCAGGCTATAACTTTCCAACAACTAGCATCTAAGGTAGGCATTCATGTTGGTTCAATTGTGAGACATTTATATCCTGAGCTATCTCTGGGGTTTCCAGTACTCACCACTTTCTCCCCCCACTGCTTGACAGAAAGAACCTCATCATCGGTCAGGTACTCCTAGAATTTGTGTTACTTAAGTGACTAGCAATATATCATCAAGATAAAAATAATAGAACTACTGGATGATTTTCAGGTTCACAGAGAACTGTTTTATAATGTGTTGAAGCTTATATTCTTTAATAGTATATAAGCAGTTCATACATGCTGCCAGCAGCGAATTGTCTACAACTTACTTATTTGAAAATTCTTTTTCCTTAGAAAGTGGAAGCGGATCAGTGAGTCTTGGGGTTCAGGGGTCCTAGTCAGGAGAGTTGGGAAATTCAGCTTGAAGAACATAGCCTGATCCCAGGGCACACAGCCTACTTAGATTTCCAGACTTCCAACGAGACAAATGTATTCCCTTGCTTCCTTCCCTCCCTCATTCCTTCCCACACCAGCCACCCATGGAATGTTCCAAAGAGGCCCCAGAGCAATGAGCAGGTCAGAGCTGTGGTTCCAGCTTAGGCACCACTGAGCGACAGCCAATCAGGGAGTACTCTTGGAAACAGGGATCTTGGCTGAGCCGTGGGACCCCGGGTCCTGGGCAGGAGGAGCCAGGAATTGCACACGTGTGTGTTCACATGTGGGTGTTGGGCAGGGGTGGGCAGGTGGGCGGTATTTCCCAGCCCAGTCTGGGGGAAGGCAGGAAGCTTGGGGCAGAGTTTGGCCCTCTGAGCTCTTCTTTCTCCTGTCTCATCTGTGCGCTTTCTTCATCAGCTCTGATCTCTGGAAGTGAGAGGCATTTGCAATAAACCTTGTCCTGGCAGGCTTTGATTCTGCTTTGCTTTTAAATAAGCGAGATCACATCTTCCGGTTGCCACATGTTGGCTCCTGCCATCCCTAGTGTAGCCTGAAACCTGAAGTTCTCAACAGTCTGACCAGGCAGGAAAGCCTCCTCCATGACGGATGCTACCGCCACCCTACTTAAGAAGCAGAATCTGAAGTTGCTTTCCTAGTATCGGTTCTCTCCTCCTCCATGTCTTGTATTCTGCTTAATCAAAACCAGTAACCTGCTGCACCCCTTTGCACCTTGTAAAATCCTCCACTTTCCTTCAACCATTTCACAGCCAAAGCAAAAGCTAGAAGCGAGAGATGGTGTCCTTGTTAACCAAGAATGGCCAGAGGATGCCCTTACAGTCTTAGGGTTGATGCCCCTGTCCCCACTGCCCAGGTGGGGGCCTCTGCAGACCCCTCAATCTTCACCTTGGTCCAAACAAGTCCTCCCTAAAAACTGTCCAATGAAAACACACCTTATTTTCAATCTCTTAACTCCCAGAGGCAGTGATGGGTACAGATATTCCAAGAAATCCAGGCCAGCTGAAAGTCTCCTGCCTGGTCCTTTTCCACCTTCACAGTGCATGTCAGGATTCCCTGGGGAGCTCTGAGATCTGTGAGTGGGGCCAGGGAAGGCCCAAGGGATCTCTGAGGGGCCTCCTTCCCACCATGTCCGTTTGTACCCTTAATACACACACGCCCTTCCCACAAGCTACTCCTCTGTGTACACCCGCCCAGCCCCCACCCCCACAGCCTACTTCATATGCACTCCAGCACTCCCTTGCCACCCACATCCACTCCACTCCACAAGTCCAGTCCACAGGAGGGGATGGCTGCAGCAAGGGACACGAGAGGGCCCAAGGGCCCAGGCTGCTGTGTCACATTGTGTTGTGTTGGGTGGACACCTGGGATTTGGGCCTGGCTCTCATCACTCTGGACACATGGCACCTAGCTGGGAAGCAGCTCACAGTCGCTGGCTCACCAGAAGCTGCACAGTAGCTGGGGAAGCAGAAGTTCTGGAAATAAAAGTGAGCGGTAAGGACATCAGAAGTTACACTTTGGTTTGAGGGTCACATCTGAGCCTCTGCTCCAGGCAAAGAGCCACAGGTGAATAAGGACATGTGTGAGCACTCCTGGGAATTCTCAGAGATGTTTGGCGGGGCTCAGAATCTCCCTTGAACAGATTCATATTCCTGCTAGTGATGTGGGGGGAGGGCTCAGAGCCATTTAATTTAAGCATAAATGTTAATGTGACCCCGCCACCCCAACCCCCAACCCGTGCCTGTGAGCAGGGAGGCATGGGGACATCCAGGTTACATGGACACAGATTACATATACCCTGTCCTGTCTGTAGGATGCAGGACAGGTCCAGTCTGAGATTGCCAAACCTCTGCTATTTCCCACTGCTGCTCCAGCAGCAGCTAAGCTGCTAATGCATTTTCTGGCAAACAGGTCTATAATTTGGTTTGTGCCTTCTTCCCTCTCCATATATCTCAGTGGATAATTAGCAAGACAGACACTTAAGGAAAATGAGTCTGTCTTCCTGGGTAATCTCAGGGCTCTGTGACTCAGACCCAATGCAGGCATGTCAACACACTCTCTGCTGCTCCCCGCAGGCATCATGCTGTGAAAGGGCTCTTTAGTGGTCACTGAAAGTCCGCCACAAGGACATTGATAGGAATATAAACATGCTTCAGGGATGCATTGTCATTAGAGCTTGTCCTAGTAAACTCAAGCCAGATTGCCCACGAATCCTTGTTAACAAGAACACAATGGGCTGCCGTGAGAGGCGTGGTGTCCAGAGGACTGGGAGTGACAGGACACATTTGGAGGCCTAGGTTCATTTTGGAAAAAGACCCAGATGAACTAGAATGAAGGATTTAGAAATGTGTCATTTAAGGAGGAGTTCAAGAGGAACGGGGATGTTTAGGCTGCAGAAGAAGCGCAGGGCTGTGGAGGTCACCTTCAAACCTGAGGGGCTCTTATGTGGCAGCAGGAACAGCCTTTAAACAGTTCCAAAAGGGCCACTGAGGAGCAGATATCAGTTAATATGAAGAATTTTCCAGCACTTGTGTGTTTCCAGAGTGGAATTCATCTGCCTCGGGAGGCAGGGAGCCCGTCCCGGGAAGCACGGCATTGGAGGTGGGAGGCTGTGGGTGGGGTCCCTGCACTGGGCGGGGGAGGAGTTGGGCTGAAGGAACAGTTCAGAAGTCCATGATTCTGCAAATTTGGGTTTGGGGAAAGTATCTGCCCACTACTTTCTCATCCATTGCTGAAGGGTGACTGTGGAATTATGATTGTTATTGAGGGCTTGTTACCTGCCCCTGTTCGGATTTGATCAACCAAGCCATGAGGAAGTTTGGCCACGTCTCCCAGAGATAGTTCTTCAGATGGCATTTGCTGTTATTCCACTCCATTCTGACTTTTATTCTTGCCAAAGTACAGTCACTGCCCAGCTCTTGAGTGAGGGAGACACAGTTGCTGTGTGGACTATGATGGTGCCTGGGTTCTGTGAGCCCCGTCAAGCATCCAGAAGCCCCTGTACACAACTTCACTATTAATGCTGGGTCTCTTTTCACATCCTTCCCTCCTATAGACCTCTTCTCTCTCCATTCACCTGGATCCACTCCAGCTTTAAGTCCACTTCAGGTAACCATCTCCACTGTGAGGTATGATAGGCATCTCAAACTTAATACGGTCAGATAGAACTCATTCCACTGCCAACCCCCAACTTGGTCTCCCCCAGCAAGTGAAGCCACCATCACTCTAGTTACTAAAGCCAAAAGTTATTCTTGGCCACTTTTCTTCACCCTTCACAGCTAATTGGATCCTAGCAATGCTAACTCTGAAAGATATTTCATATTGACCCATCTCTCTCCATCTTCTCTGCCACCACCTTATTTAACATCCTCTAACCAACCTTCCTGCTTCCCCTTTTACTCCGTTTTGAGTCATTCTTTACACAAAAGACAGAGTGGCCCTTTAAACATATAATCAGATATCATTCCCCAACTGAAAACCTGTCGATGGCTTCCTGGGGTACCTAGAATAAATGGGTTTCTTCTCGTGGGCCCCAAGGTCCCGCAGGGCCTGGCCCCTGCCTCTCCCTCTCCCCCATCAACCTGGATTTTGGACCCAGTCCTGCAATTCACTGCTGTAGACTGGATGCCTTCCCACCTCATTGAAGTTTAAATACCCACTGTACCTGTTGAGGATGGGAAATCCTATTAATGTGATTGAAAGGTGGGGCCTTGAAGAGGTGATTGGATTATAGGACCATGCCGTAGTGAATAGATTAATAATGGTGGTCAGGGGTGTGGTTCTGAGGGCTTTAAAAAGGAGAGTACATAAGGAGCTCTTTCTCTGCTCTGCCGTTTTCTGCCATGTGAGACCCCTGCATTGCTATAAAGCCACCACCAAAGAAGACCCTCACCAGATGTGTTTCCTGGACTTTGGACTTCCCAGCCTCTGAAACTGTATGTGATAAATTTCATTTTCTTATAAATTACCTAGTTCCATGTATTTGGTTATAAGCAACAGAAATGGACTAATATATTCACCAAGCTCTTTCCCGGCTCCCCCTGCCTTAAACATTCTTCCTCTGGCTCTTCCCATGGTTGGCTTCTCTTTAGCCTCCAAGTTTCCTCAGAAAAGCTCTTCAAAAGGATTCCTACCCTGTTATTCTCTATCACATCACTCTATACATTTCCTTCCTAGCTCTAATCATAATATACAATTATTTTACATATTTGTAAAGATGGCCATCATCTTTATACCCACGCCTCCAAGAAGACTACAATACCCTTAAAAAGGCAATGACCTTGACTGTCTTTCACATCATTTTATGTCCAGTGCCTATCACAGTGCCTGGCACATGGTAGATGGTCAATAACTATTGCTTGAGTGAATAATGACTGAGTCCCTCAATCCAGTTCTTCTTGGTGAACACGATTTGTAAAACTTTGCACAAATCCTTCATTCCGGTGCCACAGGGTCTGATGCTGGTTACCTTGGTGGAAGAAGATTTGGGGAATGGCCAGACTGTTGTTCCCCTCCGGGCAATCATAATGTACCATAGGAAAGATATTCCTGCCAAGAATTAACATGGGGTGGGGTAGACAACAAAGTCTCAGGGTCAAGAACTGGCCTAAAAAACCAGTGAGCAGAAAGTTGATATGAAACTTAAATGGCTGAAGGACTAAGGTCTCCTGACTAAGTTCTGTACTGCTGGGGGCTAGAGAGTGAAGCCACAACCAGGTACCTGCTTCTGGAAGAAAACCTGTTTTAAAAAAAGTTAGCCATTTGAATGGGCTTGGGGAGCTTTTCCACTAGAAGCCTTTTCTTCCAAAGTTCCAAAAAAACAATGAGGACCCTAAGTAAGAACTGCCTCTCCTCTCCTGGGACCAAGAGCAGGCAGCCGACTGAGAGATGGGCAGCCCAGGAAGGTGGTCCCTGGCTACAGGCTAAATCCCAGAGCAGAAGTCTCCCATCTTGCACCATGGAATGGGCCTGAGCCTGCAGAAACAGTGTGCGCTTCCTGAACCAGGGTGATGTCAGTAGGACGGGGGAAAACATCACTGCACCTAATGTTCTCCTCAAGCAGTAAGTTATGGCAAGAGCTAGAGTTATGCAAGAGAGGGAGGTGTAGACTACTCCAGCAGCTGCCTTTGAACTCCACGTTCTCAGCTGCATGACTACCCATGCCACCTGATGTTGAAATATGGGGAAAGAAAACAGTTATAGTGATTCCTAACCCCCAAGAGCTCTGCAGTGGAAATGAGAACACATCTACTTGTAAGGGACTGTCTACATGAATACCTGAGGAGGCAATGGAGCCTCTTTTCTCTCTTTGGTCAAAAATACATTCAAAGGCTTCTATAGACTGCTCTAGACAATGACCAGTTAAAGCACTGAGAATTTGTTTTTATCATGCAAAGTCCTTCAGAATGCAGCTTTCCTTGATATGGCATAATTGGATCTTACCTTTACCCAAGTTTGTCAATATGCAGAATAATCCCACTTCCTCCTGAAACCTCAAGCCCCAAACTTGCCAAAATTACCACTCTAGGCTCTTGCTGAGAGACAGAGTTCATGAGACAATTGGCCTTTTGAAACTCCAAGATCAAACTTTATCATGGTCTCAGGCCTGAACCTGGAGAGGCATGCAGTGTGAATGATACCCTTGAGCCCAGGGGCGGGGTTCACATCCTGCTTCTGCTATTTTTTAGCTGTGTGACCTTGGACACATTTCTTAATCTCTCTGTGCCTTGATTTACTTCTCGGTAGAGATAATAATAGTACAAACTTCATGGGTTGTCATAAGGATTAAAAGAATTAATATGTATTAATTAATATGAATTAACATGTAAGTGCTTAGAATGGTGTATGGCACATGGTAAGTGCTGTAAATGTTGCTGTTATGACATCATGGCTCTGAAGAAGGGCTTCAGGTAAAAGAGAGAGATCCCTTCCACTAATATAGCTAAAAGTGCATCTTACAAGAGGACTTTGATGTCTGGGAAACTCAATGTAAACCAATGCTTGGACCAGGAAATATTGGTTGCTACCTCCACGCAAGGGTTTCTTTCTCAGGGTCTGGATAGTGGGTTGGTTGCTCTCCATCTTCCATTACACCTGCTTTGCCCCTTGGTCAGACTGGAAATGCTGACTCCTAGGACTTTTCAACTGCTCCTGCGGATGGAGACAACTTTCTGTGCTGATGAAGAAAGTCTTTCCTAAACAACAGCTTGGTTTTAAAATCTTGCCTACAGAGAAAGATTCAAAGATTGTGTTTTGGTCCCCCAAGAGCAGGGAGACTTAGGTAACACCTCTGTATAAAAACCATGGGTATGGTATGGAGATGCTGCAGAATCTAGTTGGGTGAGGGACATCATAAGCCTGTCCCGGGGGAGGGGGACTCACTGTATCTGTGGCCCTGCCCTCCAGGCCAAGCCAGGAACCAGTGCTGTTTTGGGGAGGAGGTCCTTTGAGGTCTTCACCCTGTGTTCCCAGGGTCCAGCTAAGGTGTCTGGAATGGCACTGGGCAACAGGGAAGGGGAGGTCTCTGAGACTGCAGCGGTGACGTTGCAATGGCCCTACTAACCTTCCTGGAGAGGCAGCGGTGGGAACTGCTATCATTCCTACTG
>NW_007749033.1:1469-11310 GCF_000696425.1 Galeopterus variegatus | reverse complement strand
CGGGCGGAGCGGGGGGCGGGGGCAACACCGAGGGTTGTGATCCCGTAGCCGGTCCCGGTCCGGTAAGGGCGCGACACTGAGGGTTGCGATCCGTTGCCGGTCATGAAAAAAGACAAAAAAAAAAAAAAAAAAAAAAATGAGAAGTACTGTCCTAAATGAGGATTAATTAACTAGGTAATATAAGTGGACATGAGTTTTTAGTTTGAGATTCTAAGTCAGAAATAATCCAGTAAGCAAAATCTTGAGAATTAATGGGTATTTAGCTAAATTCCAGCAGTAATAAGAAACTAGCGTTTTCCAACAATTCAACGTTTCTCTCTGATATAAATGTTGCACCGGGCATTTCAAGCATTGTCAGAATGTTGCAACTTGTCAGGGCAGAGGAGACAGGATGCAATGCCAGTTTCCTTTCATACATGGATTTAGTTGAAGTCACAGTTCACCACTGTGCCTCTGACAGAAGCTCTCACACACTGTGTTTGTTATGTCTCATAACTTGGTCCCTAATGTACCAGGCTTTTTAAAAAAAGAGTTAAAACAAACAAACAAATAAACAAACAAACAAAAAATAGAAGAGCCAACACATTTCCTTGATAGAATTTGACCTTTTATTATTTAGGATTAGTCCTATTGCTTTCCCACTGTCTCATTTAAGTCGTCAATTTATACTTTGCCTTGCCTTTTGGATAAATACAAAAGGGCTAGTAGCACATTTAAGAATCTGGATTTTTCATGCCCTTTTTCTTTTCGTTTCGTTTCTTTTTTTTTTTTTACCATAAGATAAAAATATGGCAGTAAAAGAGTTATAATAGGCCCTGGTAATCAAAAACCGTGTAAGATTTAATGTGGCTTGTTTTAATCAGAATTTCCTGAAGAGAGATAGCTTCAAAATTATTTGCTACATTTCTATTTAAATTGGAAAGTGTCACAGTAGGTCCATTGTATTTATTAGGCATAAAGATGTAGTACAGGTATATATTTATTTTTGCTAAAAATTAGTGGTAATTAACAAAAAACATATCTTAAGAAATGTTGAATGTGTGTGTCGTATGCTGAAAAAGAAGTCAATTGAATATATTCAAAACATAAGCTAAAATATTTAGAAGACAATAAGCCTAAATGTGTAAAGTCAGTTCATCAAAATTTACCAACATCTATGGAAAACTAATTTCATAATTAATCTGAATAAACTATTGTTTCCTCTGATAAAAATGATCTTAAAAGGAAATCATTGAAAATACATTCAATTTCTGAAATATTTTTACTTTAAATGCTGTGTCCATGTTAGGGACCAGTTTGAACCATGAGCAAAAATTTGTCAAAGTATTAAGGTAAATGAAGATGGTGATTACCTTAAAAATTACTAATGAACAAGGAGTCCTGAATCTTTCGACTATCTTAACTTTTGAATTATTTTTCAACTGTTATATTAGTGATTCAAAGGAATGGTAGATAATTGGGGTATATTTTACTTGCTTGGATGTAATTGTCTTCTAAATGTTTTTTTTGTTTTTCTTCTTTTTTCCAAAGGGTACTATTTGGTTCTCTTTTCCTTTTTCTTTTCATCCAAGAATATTTTCAGAGATCCTCAGAGCATTTCATCATTAAATCAGTCTCTCAGTAAGTCTGCAGAATTTCCAGGGATACCATTCCCAGGTGCTAGGCAGACATTCTAAGAACTTGAGCTGAATTTAATTCTGATTTACTAGACAGAAGAAACTTTGATAGAAGTGTCAAATACAATATTATTCTTGTTACATTAGTTTTTATTTGAATAAATTAATATATATATAACATTAATCATTATAAGCTAAAAGAAAAATAATGACATTTCCTATATGTGTTTTTTTACAGAATTTGGCACAGTCTTTGAATAATTAAGAAAAATACATTGTGTGTATACTACAAGAAAAAAATATATTATTTTACCTGTAAGTTGAAGAACACGATTGAATGTGATTCACCTATATGTGATATTATCATTTCTGGTAGCTTTTTCTCAATAATAGTACATAGATATTATTGTTTCTAATCAAGAAAATAAAATGTATTTATTATTTTCAAATGTAAATTAATGATCTGAAATTACTGATTTGAAAATTAAGGAATGACATAGAAAATATATACCTATAGCAGTTCTATAAAAGGCACCTATATATATCTAATAGTACTATTATGTGACTGGTGCTATTTATGTAATAATTTAGCCTATCTAAAAGCAATAAACACTAGGCAGAAATCACATATTCAGTCAAGTTTCCCTAATATTGTAGTCTACTTCTTATTTATATAGCACAAAGAACCTGTAGCCTGGGGGCATACATAATAAAAATGAAAACTTGTTGAAAATATATTTTTTTTAAATTTAGCTTTAAACAAGTTGTTACCTGTTATTAAAAAAATCTTAGGTACAAAGAATGCTATGTAATTACGATAATATTTATATAATAGATTCAGAATATTGAAATACTGAAGTAGTCTTAAGAACAGAAAGCATATCACTGGATATCAAATTTTAAGGAAGGTATTGGGCCACTTGAAAAAGTTATGAAGATATGCATAATAATTCATGGTCTTTTCACATCTGAAATTGGAAGCAGAGTATGACCATATTAGGAAATCAATATATAAGTAGTATTTTATTTCTATCATCTACGTGTCTTAATAGAAGTTTGCAGCAAAGTCAAACTACTTAGAAGATAAAGAAACTGACGTGCTGTTGCACACCACCGTTTCCGCTGGAATATCCATTCATTTAGTAAAAACAAAATTGAGAACCCATCCTGACATAGATTATGGGCACATTATTTACCTTTGTGAAGATTACAGTCAGGGATTGGGATATGAAGAAGTAAAATGAACAAGAAAGCTTAATAAGTGCTCAAATATAGACATTAGAGAGCATCATGAGGGTGCCAGGAGGAACCTCTACACAAAAGAAAAGCAGGAAGCTGCCAGTGAAAGTTCCCAGAGAAGAGGCATCAAAGCTGAGACCTAAGCTAACTCAGAGTTAAATTTCTATGCATAACAAAGGGGAAAAGAGAAGACCCAGACGTGAAAGAGAACAGGAGAATTTTTAAAAATTAAAAAAACAAAACACAAAACATGGGGGTTGAATTATAGAGTTGCGTGCAAGAAGACCCACGCTTTCAGGAGACGAGTTTAAAAACATAACCCAAAAATGTGTCTTACATGTTGTCACTTCTGTGGTATCTTTAGATATTTATTTCTCCATATTTTATGTCTTATGTTTCTCTCTGGAATTAATATGATGAATTTCTTGAAATAATCATATTTGTTTCTGTATGAAGTTTTCTCAAAAAAACTTCAGACTGATCTTCCATATGATCCAGCAATCCCACTTCTGGGTATATACCCAGAGAAATGGAAATCATCATTTTGAAAGGATATCTGCACTCCATTGTTCATCACAGCTCTACTTTCAATAGCCAAGAAGTGGAACTAACCAAAATGTCCATTTATGGATGATGGGATAAGAAAACTGTGATATATATACACCATGGAATACTGCCCTGCCATATAAAAGAATGAAATTCTTCCATTTGCAACAACATGGATGAGCTTGGAGAAACTTATGTTGAGTGGAATAAGCAAAGGACAGAGGGATACATACTACATGTTCTCACTCATAAGTGGGAGCTAAGAGAGAAAGAAGGAAGGAAAGAAAGACCACAATGGTGTTATTGGACATGCAGAGGGAGAGAGCATGCCTAAGGATACAAAGTAGAGTGGGGGAGAGGGGTGTGGGGAGGGAGGTCAAAGATAACTGGGTGGGGGACATGGGGTATAATTGCAATTTGTAGTAATGGGCATGCTGCCAGTATGGATCAGGCCATCATATCTTGAGCACGAGTGGTGGTAATCAGCTTTGTATCTCATGAATATTCATAACCAATAAAAAAGTACTTTGCAAAAAATAAAAATAAAGAAATAAATAACACAAAAATTATATTTGTTTCTTATTACACTATTTAACATGTATTTCCAAATATTTATTCTAACTTTTCGGAGATTTTTGAAATTTTTGTCTCCTATCTTCTATCCTGTAATGGATATTATCATATTTTTTATATCCAAGAGCTCTTTTTTATTTTCTGTATGCTTATTTTTCATTGCACATGCTGTAAATTTTTTTATTTTTGTTTTGCTTTTATCAAAGCAATATATGAACATCATTTTCTAAATTAATACAGATTAAATATTTGAAACAAAAGGCAGGTATCCCCTGGTGACCTCTTCACTATTCCTTAGTCCTTTACCTCATTTGCAACATTGACTCAGCTTATTTTTTATTACTTTCATATTTAAAAATAACTGAGTGACATGCATAAACTGTTTTATTTTGACTCATCAATTTTAGAAAAAAACTTGACTTCCTGTTACAGTGAATGAGTGGTTAGACCTTTGCAATGCTATTCTTTCTGCTTTTATTTTCCCACCATCCTACTGTGGTTAAATCAGTATTGAATGTTTATGTTATTTTGCCTATTCAAATATTTGCAGCTGACCACTTTAGTGGGCTGTGATTATATTTCTTTATTACTTTTTGGTTTAGCTAATAATTGCCTTGTTTCATAATTTATTCATTGTTCTTTGTACCCACTAACTTTTCACACAACCTCCAATAGCTTGTTAGTATTATTCCTTTACACTGTCAATTCCAATTATATAACCGATGGATGTATTAGTTTCCTAGGGCAGACATAACAAAGTATCTCAAACTGGGTGGCTTAAAATTACAGAAATTTATGAACACAGTTCTGGAAGCCAGAAGTCTGAAACTAGGTTTTGATAGGACCATGCTCTCTTCGAAACCTATAGGGGAGAATCCCACCTTGCCTCTTCCTAGCTTCTGGTGGTCTGTGGACAATCCTTAGCCTTTCTGGGCTTGCAGATGCAAAACTTCAATCATGGCCTCTGTCACGTGGCATTCTTTCCCCTCCCAACTACTCCCGTGTCTTTGTCTCTGAGTCTCCACTCATTTTCTTGTAATGACATCTGTCATACTAAATTGTGGGCCCACCCGACATTATTATGACCTCAACTTAACTACTTTCATCAGCAACAAATCTTTTTCCAAATAAGGTCACATTTTGAGGTACCAGGGGTTAAGACTTCAACATATTATTTGTGTGTTGAGGTGGGGGGGACGCAGAAGGGAAACACAGTTCAACCCATGCAACCCATAGCTATGGATCTCCATTTTTTTCCCCTTGAAAACATTTCCTCTGGGAGCTCAGTTCTTCTATCTGAATTACTTTCTCTTGGGTCTATTGCACAGCTGTCATCTGGGAAATTTTTTTGCCATCATGCTGGGGAATTCTCTGCTGTTTTTCTCCTGCATTGGATTGTAGGGATCTCCTAACTCCTTTCAATGGTCTCATCATGCCTCCTCATGATTCACGTTTGCTCTAATTACACAGCAAAAAACAGCAGCGGCAACAGCACATATAGCTCAGTAGCACAACTGTCAAAGGTGAAAAGAATATTAATCAATAGTAAGGTCAATGACAAAAAAATTATTGCCAAGTGCTAATGGGGAAACTAAATAAAAAGAAGCAGGGAAGAAAGTTAAGAACCTGGGAGACAGTTCCAGAAATGACAACATCTAACACATAGAACTTTCAGAAAGACAGAACAAGAAACGAACATGAGGTAAAACTCAAGGAAGCAATAGAGGGAAAGTGTCCCAAACTGAATAATGTCACATACCAAACTAAAAGAATCCTGCTAAGTCACAAGTAATGTTAAAAAATTAATACCTTCTCTGGAGAAATATCAGAACACTAAGGAGTGAAAAGCATGACTTAAATGCTTCCAAAGAGGAAATACATGTTGTGATATATTGTCAAAGTTATGAAGAAAATTAATTTTATTATATATACCCACCCTACCATTGAGTGTGAGGTCCAAATAAAGATATTTTTAGACATTCAAATGATCAGAAAGTTTACTAGTTACAGATTTAATCTGATAGAGTTACTGAAAGGAGAAGAAATATGTCAGTAAATATTTATTCAATTATTAAATATAGAAATGAATATAAAATTAATAGGAAGTATAAGTAACAATAAAAATTATTAAGTCAATTTGATCAAATTAAATAGTGTTAATACAAATGTAATATTTTTAATATCAAACCTAAATAACATCAGCATTGGTGACAGCAATGAAGAAGGGGATTAGAGAGAACTGAAGGAATGTTAAGCCTTCATCTGGATATAAGTAAAAACAGAGACTTTTTAACTTTGGTAATGTTAACATTTTAAGGATGATCATTAGAAAAGTAGAAATTAAAACACAACTTCCAAAATATTAGAAAGGAGAATAACAGGATGAAATTAACATAAAAAATGCAAAAGACACAAGAATGAGAAAATAAAGGAAAGGGAAGCATGTGGAATAGAGAACAATAAAATGGTGACAGGCATCCCAGCATATCATAAGTCGTATGTGTAAATGGCTCGGATCTATTAAAATACAGAGACCATAAGATCAGTAAAAAGCCAACAAACTAACAGCAACAGCAAAAATCCAAATAAAGGCCATTTATAAGGGCCTCAATAAGAAAAAATTATAACAGACTATTGAATATAAAAGGATAAAAAATATACCAAAAATGCAAGAGTTATAACACTAGAGATAAAGGAGAATTTAAGGCAAAAAATTAAATGGTATTATGAGACACATAAAAATAAACTTTTACGTACTTAAAAGCAAAGTTATGGAATACATTTGAGAAAATATCTGCAAATTGTATGTCTAATAAGGGATTAATATCTGAAATATATAAAGAACTACAACTCAATAGCAACCCCCCCCAAAAAAACAAATAACTTGATTAAAAATGATCAGAGAACTTGAATTGAGATTTCTCCAATGAAGACATACAAATGGCCAACAGGAATATGAGAAGATATTCAACATCAATGATTCTTAGGGAAAAGCAAAACAAAACCACAAGGAAATCTCAACTTGCGTCTGTTAGGACGGCTATTATCAAAAAAAAAAAAAGGCAAGGATGTGTAGAAACTGGAACCTTTGCAAACTGTTGGTGGGAATGTAAATTGGTGTAGCTGCTATGGAAAACAGTATGAAAGGTCTTCAAAAACCCAAAGTGGAAATATCTTATGATCTTTTGATCCTACTTCTGGGTATATATCCAAAGGAATTCAAAACAGCATCTAAAAGAGATATCTGCACTCTCATGTTCATCACAGCATTATTTACAATAGTCAAGATTTGAAAAATTCCTAAATGTTCATCTACTAACAAAGAGATAAAAAAAAATGTGGTATATACTTTCAATGGAATTTATTTAGCTTCAAAAGGAAGGAAACCCTGCTTTATGGAACAATATGGATGAATTTGTAGGACTTTATGTTAAGTGAAGCAAACCAGTCAGAGAAAAACAAATACTTCATGATTCCATTTATACAAGGTACATTTGTCTGTTTTGTACTGCTATAACAAAATACTTGAGACTGGGTAATTCATAATAAACAGAAATTTATTGGCCCATGGTTCTGGAGGCTGGGAAGTGCAAGATCAAGGCACTAGCATCTCACAAAGGCTTTCTTGTTGCATCATCTCAGGGTGGAAGGGCAAACAGAGGGTTAGAGGAAGAGAAAGCAAGAGGGGGCTGAACTCATCTTTTTGTAAGGAACCCACTTCTGTGATAACTGTGTTAATCCATTCATGAGGGCAGAGCCCTCATGGCCTAATCACCTCCTAAAGGTCCCACCTCTCCCCACTGTTGCTTTGGGATTAAGTTTCCAACACACAACCTTGGGGGACACATTTAAACCATGGCATGAGGTATTCAAAACAGTCAAACTCATGGAGACAAAGAATAGAGTGATAGTTGCCAGGAGACGAGGGGAGGGCAAAATAAGTGGTTGCTGTTGAATGGAAATGATTTCCTAGTTATGTAAGATGAGTAAATTGTAGAGTTCTGTCCTACAACACTGTGAGAAGAGAGTATTTTTTTAACAATTAAAAAGGAGTACTCCAAACTAAACATGTTCAAAAGTGGGCCCATGATATTTCCACAAATTTCATTATTTTCCTATGTTTCCAATCTCAGGAAATGTTTACATCTCCCATCCAGATTTTCAAGCCTGAAAGACCCGAGTCTGTTTTAGCACCTTCCAACACCACAATGTTAAAAAGGTGGGTCAATTTTATCTCTTAAATATATATCAAATTGACGCTTTCTTTCCATTTCTATCCATCATTCTGTTATTTCCTGAATGGCCTCCTTAAATTACTCTTTAAGCCAATCTCCATTTTAATCTCTACACTGTGGCCAGAGTGATTATTTCAAAATTTAAGTATGTTTATTTCACTTCTCTTCATAAAAAATGTTTAATGATTCTTTGTGACCTGCAGAATAAAATTTTAAGGCCTTAACATGCTTTATGAGCATGGTAACTATATATACTACATTGCCCAAGGAAGTCCCAGTTTATATCTGTTATCCTAGTGGCATAATTGTTAGCAGTATTCCTTTCACTCACAGAGGTACATAATTTGGACAATAAATTTTATGCTCACCCTAATATAAAGTCCTTTATCATCTTCCTTCTCCCTACCTCGTAAGCCTCATTTTTTACCTTGTTCTTTCTCACGCTGGTAGCTCCAGCTTTCTGTTCATTCCCTGGAATAGGACACACTGCCTCTCATCACAATGTATTTGCATATACTGTTTACCATGCCCTGGACTAGTTCTTCTATTCTTCAGATCACATGTGGATTGCCACATTCCCTACTTAAGAGTTCTCTGATCATCTAAATTGTTCAAATCCCCCTATTTTATGATGTTCCTTTCCTTTGTGGTATTTATAACCATAGTAATTTTACACTTTTTGTTTGATTATTTTGTTAATACCTGCTTTCGCTACTGAAATCTTACTAATGTATAAGCACCATGTCAGTGCTGAATAAATAAAATTGATTAAGTCTTCATTCTTGGCATCAAATGGTGAGCAAAAATGGAATTGTCCCCATCACAAACAATTTAGTTTCCATGGTCCATCATTGTAATCACTCTCTTGTACAATCAGTGAAATTTCTTGCTCTTTTCTTCTTTTTCTGTACATATGTGCAAAATCTCAGCCTTGGAGAAAACCAAATATTAATTACCAGTATTAGTGCCACGAGACAATATTACTACCTTACTTTCCTATCCTTTTAGAAAACGATTTCATATCATATCCTCTCTTTTCATGTCTTTAACACATCCTCCCCCATCATTATCCTCAGCAGATGATTTTGCTTCCTGTTTCACTGAGAAGGGAACTTGCATAAACCCCCCTAACATATTAACATATATTACACATATATCTGCTCCCATACTCTTAAATTCTACCTTTCCTCCTTTTAATAGGAATGTTTCCACATTCTTATATAAAAGCCTTCAAAGTGTTGCCTGCACATTCCTTCTCACAAACTATTTAAATCAGGTCTTTTTATCCACCACTGTATGGAAAATACTCTTTTCAAAATCACTAATGATTTTTGTATTGGTAAATCCAATGGTGATTCTTATCTTTATCTTGCTTGACCTATCAGGATTTAGTTGGTCATTTTCACCTCTTTAAAACATGTTCTGGCTTGTATTCCAAGACTTTACGTTTGCCTGGCTTTTCTCTTACCACACTGGCTACCCCTCACATCCTCCTTTGCTGGTTCCTCCTCATTTCCTCAACCTCTTACATTTGAGTGTCCAGAGCTCTGTACTCAGACCTTCTATAGGCTCTATCTATACTAAGTGCCTGAACAATTTCCCTTAGTTACACAGCTTCTAAATTCATCTGTA
>NW_007749033.1:0-315 GCF_000696425.1 Galeopterus variegatus | reverse complement strand
CCGTTCTCTGAATGCCTCCTCTGTGCTGACCTTGAACCTTTTCACCTTCCATTTCAAGTTCTGGGCTTTTTATTTGTTTGTTTTGTTTTGGTGGCTGGCTGGTACAGGGATCGAACCCTGGACCTTGGTGTTATCAGCACCAGGTTCTAACCAACGGAGCTGACCATCCAGCCCAAGTTCTGGACTTATTAACCAACTCTTTCACATCCCCTAATTCCTCTAGTCCCCCTATGGAAATAAACAAAGACCCCCCAAATGAGAACAAGCAAAGGACGTCTATTCAAGGCTTGCTATAGCAAGGGGGCAGCCACCGTC
>NW_007749032.1:2342-10188 GCF_000696425.1 Galeopterus variegatus | reverse complement strand
TTTTCAGCCACAAAAGCAGCTAGACACCATAACACCACAGCCACCGTGCAGTTAGCCCACCAGCCACTCAAGTGCATTGAAACAAGGAAAGTCACCAGCAGAGACTAAAGAAAAGAAGAGGATGTCTCTCTCCACAAAGTCCACTCCAGAGTGACAGAAGAAGCATCTGCTCTATACTAAGAGTGGGGGACTTGAACACCCTGCTCTCAGCACTGGACAGGTCATCTAGGCAACAAATCAACAGAGTAACTGTTAATCTTTCAGGGGAGAAGAAAGCTAGGGCTATCAGTGGTGGGAGGAGGGTGGGAGAGGGGGTGGGAAAAGATTGGACAAGGGTCATGAAGAATAAGTAGGATTTGTAATAATGAATATGCTAGTAATATCGATTTACTACCATATTCATTACTAGTAATATTGATTTTCAATGTTGAACCCCCAAAATATGTACAATCAATTATGATCCAATTAAAAAAAGGGAGAGAGAGATGTGTCTGGCCAATTCAGCCCAATTTTAGTGTTAGCAAATATTACATATAGATGAGATTTTTTAAAAGAAATAATGGTCCTATCCATCTTCAAGTATATACTCTCATAGTGAAAAAGATAAAAAGCCACAATAATGTCCTTAATAATATAAAGAATTTAAAAAATTGATCAGTATAAGTTTGCAATGCTCTTCAGTTAATATTTATTTTACCCAAGTTATATATATTTGAGTATGATTAATCCACCTAGATTAGAAAGCAGTATAGTTACTTGTTTTGGCTAAGAATAAACAGAAGAGACAAGGCTTTAAATAGATTTTAAGTTTGCAGTCAGTGACACAATTGGCCATTTTTATGGGTTCCATATTCATTTTGCATAAGCCAGATTGACTTGCATAGTTCTCTTGTTTGTTTTGGTTTTGTCTGCATCTTATACCTTCTTCCTATCAGGCCTTAAGCCTTCCTCCTTATGTGTTATTTATATGGTCCATTTGTCACAATCATTTCTAAACCAAGTCATAAATTGTGTACTCATTTGATTATTTCACATTTGGGACATTTTATTTGCTTACTTTTCTACTTATAGAGTTCATAAAATGGGTGTTTTATTCATAAACTGTGTCAAATAGAATAAATTATGGTGGTACATCTTACTACAATTTCACAAGATACTTACAATTTACAGATAAAATGTCACAATAACCCAGCATTCTGATTTGTGTTTGAAGTCAAGGCCAGAATTTCACTATTTTTCATTAGGGAGATATTCATTTCTCCATGTCCAGAGGAAAAATACATTTTCTCTTGAATGTAGAGCTCATGATACTGAATTTAGTAATTCCAGATAAGTCAGAGAGTTCATTATAGTAGGCCTATCTTGCGCTGAGTTGGGTTAACTTAATTGTGGCTATCTTTCCCCATGTTAACAGCAACATTGAAAATAATTTAATAGTCTGGGGCACTTTACCCATTCTGTGAACTCCAGATAAGTCCCAGATGAGCTACAGAAAGGAAGCAATATATGATCAGGCAGGAGGTCTACACTTATTAGCAGCAGGTATTCAGGCTGCCACCGGGTAGCAGAACCCAAGCTGCGTCGATGATCCCCTCTCTCATTCACTTCCAAGCTGCCTGAACGTGTCTATGTATGCAGCGCATACACAGTGGTCACTTGTGTCACTGTAAAGCCCATTGTTATTTATTATTTATTCCTAAGATGGACAATGCTTGATTTTTTTTTAATTTTACTTTATAAGCATTAGTCTATGCAAGAGATGGATATTGCTATTATCATTTTATAAGTAACCCAACTAGGTTAATTTTGACCCATGCTAGATGTTAGCTGTATGATTCTTAACCTTGAAACCACAGACCTGTAAGTGGTGAAGAGACCTTGACCCCCAGAATCTAGAGACTTGACTTCTCCTTCCTACTTGGTAACTGTGAGAGAGAGCAGGGCTTTCAACATTCAGGACTCATTCCCTCTTTCAAGTTTGTCCTCAGTGGTTCCTAAGTCCCTTCCATTTCGAACATTCTCTGTGTCTATAAAGCAAGTTGGGATTTTTTTTTAAGTATCACACATGTTATTGTGTAAATTTTTTTTGAGGTCTGTAGGCTATTTCTGCACCATCTAAGTCTTTTCTAACATACCCTTTAATTCAACCTCCTTTCAGAAAATAATCTGTACCCTGCATTTTTCTAATTGCTTTGTTTGCCTATTTTAATGTTACAGGTAAACCAACATGAAAGGAATCCTGGCTTTCTCTTCATTTTCCCCCCCTACTATCAGAGACAGTTGTCTCAAAGGTCAGGTTAACTTCTAAATTAGTTTGGCAAGTATTATATCTATAGGCCATTTAAAAGAAAGCTAATATCTCTACCTGAAGAACAGAATTGGGTCACCAGCTACATTAGTGCATCATAGACAATTTTTCTTTCCCACGCTGAAAAGGGGGACACAGGGGAGAGGCACTAGAAATGCAACCTCTCCCATGATTAGTTCGTGCTCGGGAAAGGAAAATGTGCACCTCTGCCGTGATTAGTTTATGAAACATTACCTTTAAAAGCTCTGTAAATCATGGTGAATTTTGCAGTTGCTTCTTAATTCTGCTAACTGAAAATCATCATGGAAGTTATGGATTTTACAATGCCCGAGCATTCAAGTGGAAACAATCCTCAGGGCTCACTACTGTGTGCTTCCTGAGTGGCACTTGCTTTGTCAGAGCCCTGAATATTCTCCCTACCCATGAAATAAGATCAAGGCTTTCCTAAATCCCATCACTGATTCACTACCGATTTCAAACTGTTCAAAATTCAAATGCTAATGAGTTTAATAAAAATCTTATAATCTTAGTAGGGCAGCTTAGGGTGGGTTCCAGTTTTCAGAGATGCACAATATTTTCAGGAGTTTAATTTCTTTTCTGCCTAATAAATTTTATGGGTTCATTGTCTCTTATCACCAGGGAGGACTAAGGCTGCTGGGGAAAGCATCATCCCTCTATGTACACAGAAGGGAAGGGGTGAGGTAAAGCAAGAGCAATTTAAGAACAGCTGCAACTTAGGTAGAAAGGACCTAAAGTTTTCTGAAAAAAAAAAATAGAACTCACTTGCACTCCCCACTTAGTGAAAAACATGGCTAGAAGATATAAAAGAGAAACAGATGATAGGTAGATGATAGAAAAAAATGCTAGTCACCAAATGATAATAGCATTTAAACAAAGTAGTAAATGGGAAAACGGAAGCAAAACTAATCATTTTGGAAAAAGGACCTAAATAAGACTTCAAGGGAAGAGATTCATTTACTTTCATATTCCCCGTGATTAGCTCAGTGTATGATATGTAATAAGGATTCAATTAACAAATAAATGAATGAATGAATGGTTTATAATCTAAGCTAAACTAATAATTTATTTTGATAAGTTATACACCTTAAGACCAAAAAAGAAACACTTGCTTATAATATTTTAAAAATGTATACTCTACTGTTTCTCCTAAGTTTTCTACAACACACAAACCAAGAGTTGCTTATATTTGTGCAGAGAGGAGAGGAGGTAGGATGGCAGAATGAAGTAAAGCTCACAGGGAGAGCACAAGAGTGGACACTAAGAGTGTGATGGGTGCCATCCCAGGCTTGCAGCCAATATGTACATTAGGTCTGTTTACCAAATTTTGACTTTAAGCTCCTTCATTTCAGTGCCCAGAAAGTTGGCAAGATATGAGGCAAGGCTTGTGCTGCTTGCTTCTCTCAGAATGTGCTATAATTTCCCTTCATAATTCTTGTGCCACCTGGTGATCAGAGTTCATCAAATCAAAACAAAACCAACCCAAAATAAATGAACAACTTAGCCTGTTAGGACAAGAACATTCTCTCCCATGGAAAACTGACTTCAAACTCTAGCCCTTCCTTGTATAAGACACAGACCTATTTACAAAGCTAAATTTCTCAAAACGCTTCATCTCCTTAGCCTGTTAGGACAAGAACATTCTCTCCCATGGAAAACTGACTTCAAACTCTAGCCCTTTCTTGTATAAGACACAGACCTATTTACAAAGCTAAATTTCTCAAAACGCTTCATCTCAGCCTTTAAGAAAATCCCTTACTGTCAGTTTCATCATCTTTATGCACAGGTGAGGTGCAGTGGTGGTGTGGTTGAAAGTACTGACTCCAAAGCCAAATCTGCAATCAAGTTCCTGTAAGGATTGAATGAGTGAATAACTGGTAACATGTAAAGCAGTACATGACACAAAGACGCATGCAATAAAACTCAGTCTTCATGTGAGATATCTGCTGATTAGATATATCACTTTACATGTCAGTGGTCCGTATATTTTGAAGAGCACTTTCACATACACTGTTGAATTTGGGAGGCAGGTATACATTCTAGTTAGCAACCTAGCCTCAGACAGTCCTGGATTGACCACTGACTCAATTTATTTGTGTGACATTGGGTAAGTCATTCTCTCTCTTTGAGCTTCAGTTTTCTTATAAGTAAAATTAAGATTATACAAATTCTTTCCTTATACAGTAATTGTAAGATAAGTGAAGGAAACAACACAATACTTGTATATATTATGGAATGTACTGCGGTCTTAGTCCATTTGGGCTGCTATAACAAAATACCTAGGTCATTTATGAACAACAGAAATTTAGCGCTCAAAATTTTGGAGGCTGGGAAGTTTAAGATCAAGGCACCGATTCAGTGTCTGGCAAGGGCTTGCTCTCTGCTCCATAGATGGCACCTTCTCACTGCGTCCTGACAAGGCAGGAGAAATGAACAAGATCCCTTGGGCCTCATTTATAAGGTCACTAATCCCATTCATGGAGTCCTCATGACATAATCATGTCCCAGATGCCCCATCACTTAATACAATCACATTGGGGATTCGGTTTCAACCTATAAATTTGGTGGGGATGCAAACTTACAGACCATAGCAACTGCATAAAATATTGTTGTTATTGTTGTGTTCAACCTCATAATCTCCATAGTTTCCACCAGCAAGATAATATCTCTGGCTTGGATATGTCAACACCTCTGTAACTCAACAAATTTAAACCAAATTTACACCATAAAATAAGCTTCCCCCTAAATTTGTATTTTCATTATCTTTCCAAATATACATGTTTGATAGAATGCTACCTCTTGTCTAACATATTGAATTTTTATTTAGATGAGGAAACAGAAATCAGAGAGGTTATGTGACTTGCCTGTGGACACACAGGGGAAAGAGGCAGAGAAGTGAGATGGTCAAAGGTCTGAACTCAGCATTTTTTCCCCTCTTCTGCTGCAGTTTCCAGTTACTTTTCAATGTTATATAATCACAACAGGTCATCTACCTAAAAACATTCTTTAACCATGAATGAATGTCTATGAGATTTACATATTATTTTTCATCTATTCTGCACTGATAAGGCATCCAGTCTAACAAAATCTATCCCATGGCCTTGTAATAAAATATGTTTTAAAATAAGTACTGCACAACCATTCATTTTAGGGTATGAGGTAAACATACCATTGGTACCTGCAGTGTAAATTGATGTTTTTCTTAATACTATGCTTTTGTTACTTTTCTTTAGTGAACCCAAATAATGTTCTTTAATGCAATGATGCTAACCAAAACGTGTAAGTAAACAAAAAATGCAAAGCACCCTCCTCAGTGGTACACATACAATTTCCTATTCTAGAATGCAATTTCCTTCCATAAAAGTCTAAGCATTTCCGCCATCAATTTCTTTACTGTTCAAAGAGATTGGTTGCATTGATATCTCAAATTTATCAGTCATCTGGCATATAGACAAAAAGCTGTAACTTACACAAACACCACCTTTCAGATACACACTCACACACACATGTACACACACACTCAAGCCTTACAATTTAATGCTTGAGAAACTAACTGAAAATGATTAACTCTAAATATCACTCATGGATGCTGTTTATTGTTCCTTGTGAAATCAATGTTTAAGCATTTGGGACAAAGCCCACTCTATTAAAGGACTGAATTAGTATATTCAATGGGATGTTGGACTGATGTTATGTTTCTTGGATTTAATTAATTATAGTTTTTTCCCAGTAAAGCATAAAGCTCCAAGGCTAATAGTTTGCTATGAAAAGAAAATAAAAGTCATGCCTATCCCAGATCCTAAATGATATAGGACAGAAAAAAATCTGTTCGAAATGATAGAATACTCAGAACGCAAGATTAGAACCAAAAGCATGCTTTGCCAAATGGTCTGACGTCTGCCCCTTCTCATTTATTCTGATTCTGGTCTTCAGAGGCCAGCAATGACCTTCTGAACACAAAATCCACTTTCCTCTTCTGCCCTCATTTTCTCTTCCTCTGAGGCAGAATTGCAGGCTGTTCACAAACCCCTTTCTCTTCAAACCCTCTCTTTTATACATGAATTCATTCAATAGTATTTATTGAGACATTCTATGTGCCAGGCACAATTTTAGGTGTTGAGAATACAGCAGTGAACAAAACAGGCAAAAATCCTGCCTTTCTCTGTCACCATTCTGTCCCCTGAAAACTCTGTCATGTACTTGCTCCTTCCAGTTTGTACCCTTGGCCTCCTTCTCCTTTCACTCAGAGCTATCCACCAATATTACCACATCCATCCATTTTCTCATGTCCCAAGAATCCCTTTTTACTAAAGACACCAGAATTATATCTGCATGTCTGTCATCTCTCCATTGTCTACATTCCCCAAACAGTGCCACTATTTGGATTCATCTGCACCTCTGTAACTCAGCAAATCTAAACTGAACTTTTCCCCTCGAGCTAAGCATTTGCAAAGTTTCCATTTCTATTATCTTTCAAACATCTGTCTGTCATCTCTCCATTGTCTACATTCCCCAAACAGTGCCACTATTTGGATTCATCTGCATCTCTGTAACTCAGCAAATCTAAACTGAACTTTTCCCCTCGAGCTAAGCATTTGCAAAGTTTCCATTTCTATTATCTTTCAAACATCCATATTTGAAAGAACTCTGTCTCTTACCTGCCATATCTAGTAAGATGTCATAGTTTGGGTTCTACACCTGCAGTAACTCTAGAATGTATTCTCATTCTCTAGCCCCAATTTTATCTTTATTATGCAATAATTTCCCAAGTGGCTTTCCTGTCTAAAATTGTTCATTTCTCTAGCCCAACACATGTTCTTTTGCACACTAAATTACAATCTGATAATTTTTGCAGGCTTTCTCAATAGCGTTCAATTGCTTCTTGTAACCTATGAAATAAGTGGCTGGCCTTCTGATCAAGACCTTCTACAATGGATTTCTTTCTAGTTTTTCCTCATCATTTCCATATACCACAGTCTGATGACATACAACTACTTTCCTATAACCCATATAGAGCCTGTGTATTCTATACTTAATTTTAATAACTTTATTGTTCCCCTAGCTGGAATGTCATGTTTCCTACCGCATTTATTAAAATTACCCTTGCATTTTCTAGATAAAATAGTATCCTTCCACAAATATTTTCATCTTTTCTCCCAATCACAAGTCATGCTTCTCCTGAAACCCTTAATACTTATGCAATCTATATTATGATTCATAATAATCTCAGTCTACTCAACTGGACTACAGGCACACAGCTACATTTGAAATATGATACATTCAGTGGATTTGGAAGAATAAATGAAGAAAGGAGTGCAAAAAAATGAGAGGGGAGTGCCAGAAATCAGAACCCCGATTCTAAGATTACAACAAAAATTTATTATTTTTACCCTTATCAGCAGGGTTTTATGCTAACACTGTTATAGGGCAAATTTCTAAAATAGTGATGAGATGTCCTAATGTATCTGGGACCAAATAAATTTGGATTTCCAGCTATACTATCCATGCTAAAATAACCAG
>NW_007749032.1:0-1577 GCF_000696425.1 Galeopterus variegatus | reverse complement strand
TGCTAACACTGTTATAGGGCAAATTTCTAAAATAGTGATGAGATGTCCTAATGTATCTGGGACCAAATAAATTTGGATTTCCAGCTATACTATCCATGCTAAAATAACCAGAACCCATGACACTGCTTATAGACTTTCAAAATAAATTTATTTTCAGCAGCATAGCAATGATATCAAGGTGTTACTACTGAGATCCACTGAAGAGTAGTACTATTTCCTATTATCTTTAAATATGGAAATAGTCTTATTGCTTTATATTATAAAACTATTGCCTGTTTATTATTTTAAAAATCTGAAAATACCTAAAATATGAAGATGAAAATAGAAACTATAATCCCACCAGACTGCTAGAATCACTGTGAACATTTGATGTATTTTTCTAGGATTTTTGTCTTGCACATACATATATAAATAAAGATTATAAATATACATGAGGCCTAACAATACATGCTACATGGACCTTAACTTTTTCAATTAAAACATATTAGGAGCATATTCCCATATCAATATACTGTATATAAATCTGCATCCTCATATCTAAACTTTTATAGTATATGAAAATCTACAATTGAATTAACCAATTACCCATTAATGGACATTTAGGATGTGTTTATTTTCTTTCAATTTTTTTTTTTTTTAATTCAGCTACTCTGACCACTTCAGTAAGTGAAGGGTCAAGATGGCAGAGTAGTTGGTTCCTGGTGTTGCTCTCTCCCACAGAGTGGCCAATTTGCAGCTTTTGAGGAGCAGCAACAGAGGACCCAAAATCTGTGATTGAATGGACATGAGCTGCCTGCCGCAGGACCCCAGTTCAGGTTGCTCCCCATTTCCTAAAGAGCCTTTAGAACTTTAGAGCTTTTGGGCCCACACACCCCAAGCTTGCCAGCCAGAGAACGCAGGCGGGGCTGGGACAGGACTTCTGGCACAGGACGTCCGTCTCCGTGAGCAACCTGAGAGGCACCGGTTCCCAAGCCCTGAGCTGGATGAGCTGGTGAAGGCTGACGGGGCAGGACTCTCGGTGCAGGCCAACCCATCTCCATGAGCGACGTGAGAGGCTTTGGGATCGGGCGGGACTTCCAGTGCAGGCCATCCGTCTCCATGAGCGACCTATGAGGTCCTAGGTTTCCAAGCCCTGAGCCAGACGAGCTGGTGAACACAGGTAGGGCAGGATTTCCGGTGTAGGCCATCCATCTCAATGAGCAACCTGAGAGGCATGGGCTCCCAAACCCTGAGCCTGACCAGCCGGTGAAGGCAGGTGGGGTGGGACTTCCAGTCCAGGCTAGTTTCTGCTGTCCAGAAGCAGCAGACTCTTCAGGATCCACGCCAGACATGAGGGTGAAACGAGTGAACTGTGATACCCCTGGCCACAATGGCAAAACACCAAAGGAAAGAAACCAGAAATATGAAAAATCAAGAAAGAGCATCGCCACCAAAGGAAATTAATAACTTACAAGTGCTAGATCCTATAGAACAGTAAGTCTTTGAAATGACAGACAAGGAATTTAGAGTAACTATCCTAAGGAAACTAATGAGATACAAGAAAACTCAGTGAAACAACACAATGAAATGAGAAAAAA
>NW_007749031.1:10961-11311 GCF_000696425.1 Galeopterus variegatus | reverse complement strand
GTTTTCTTAGATCTATTTGCTTGGTCAGATGAGTTTACTTAGATCGATGAGCTCTGTCTGAATAGTTTACTTAGATTGATGAGCTCGGTCTGATGAGTTTACTTAGGTAGATGTGCTTGGTCTCGTGAGTTTTCTTAGATCTATGTGCTTAGTCTGATGAGTTTACTTAGATCAATGTGCTTCGTCTGATGAGTTTAATTAGATCGATGAGCTTGGTGTGATGAGGTTATGTAGATCTATGTGCTTGGTCGGATGAGTTTACTTAGATCGATGAGCTCGGTCTGTTGAATTTACTTAGATCGATGTGATTGGTCTGATGTGTTTTCTTAGATCTATGTGCTTGGTTAGAT
>NW_007749031.1:8570-8872 GCF_000696425.1 Galeopterus variegatus | reverse complement strand
AGATCGATGAGCTTGGTGTGATGACTTTACTTAGAACGAACGTCTTGGTCTGATGAGTTTAGTTATATTGATGAGCTTGGTCTGAAGAGTTTACTTAGATCGATGAGCTCAGTCCAATGAGTTTACTTAGATTGATGTGCTTTGTCTGATGAGTGTACTTAGATCGATGTGCTTGGTTGGATGAGTTTACTTAGATCGATGACCTCGGTCTGTTGAGTTTACTTAGATCGATGTGATTTTTCTGATGAGTTTTCTTAGATCTATTTGCTTGGTCAGATGAGTTTACTTAGATCGATTTGCTT
>NW_007749031.1:6623-6986 GCF_000696425.1 Galeopterus variegatus | reverse complement strand
AGTTTACTTAGATTGATGAGCTCGGTCCGATAAGTTTACTTAGGTCGATGAGCTCGGTCAGGTTAGTTTAGTTACTTCGATGTGCTTGGTCTCATGAGTTTATTTAGATCGATGTGCTTGGTGTGATGAGCTTTCTTAGGTCGATGAGCTCCGTCTGATGAGTTTAATTAGATCGATGTGCTTTGATCTGATGAGTTTACTTAGATCGATGAGCTTGGTGTGATGAGTTTGTTTAATCAAAGAGCTTGGTCTGATGAGTTTACTTAGATCAATTAGCTTTCTTTGATGAGTTAACTTAGATTGATGAGCTTGGTATGACGAATTTACTTAGATCGATGAGCTCAGTCTGAAGAGTTTACTTAG
>NW_007749031.1:5415-6513 GCF_000696425.1 Galeopterus variegatus | reverse complement strand
ATTAGTCAGGTCTGATTAGTAATCCTACATCGATTAGCTTGGTCTGATTAATTCTTCCAGATCGATTAGCTCGGTCGGATGAGTTTTCTTAGATCGATGAGCTCGGTATGATGAGTTTACTCGGATCGATGATCTCGCTCTGATGAATTTATTTAGATCGATGTGCTTGGTCTGATGAGTTTACTTAGATCGAAGGGCTTGGTCTGATGAGTTTAATGAGATCGATGAGCTCGGTCTGATGAGTTTTTCTTGATCGATTAGCTTGGTCTGATTAGTTTTCTGAGATCAATTTGCTTGGTCTGATTAGTTTTCCTGATCGATTAGTCAGGTCTGATTAGTAATCCTACATCGATTAGCTTGGTCTGATTAATTCTCCCAGATCGATTAGCTTGGTCGGATGAGTTTTCTTAGATCGATGAGCTCGGTCTGATGAGTTTACTCAGATCGATGATCTCGCTCTGATGAATGTACTTAGATCGATGTGCTTGGTCTGATGAGTTTACTAAGATCGATGATCTTGGTCAGATGAGTTTACTTAGATCGAAGTGCTTGGTCTGATGAGTTTACGTATATCGATGAGGTTTCTCTGATGAGTTTACTTAGATCGATGAGCTTGGTGTCATGAGTTTGCTNGTCTGATGAGTTTACTTAGATCGATGAGCTTGGTGTGATGACTTTACTTAGATCGAAGGGCTTGGTCTGATGAGTTTAATTAGATTGATGAGCTTGGTCTGATGAGTTCACTTAGATCGATAAGCTCGGTCCAATGAGTTTACTTAGATCGATGTGCTTGGTCTGATGAGTTTACTTAGATCGATGAGCTTGGTGTGATGACTTTACTTAGATCGAAGGGCTTGGTCTGATGAGTTTAATTAGATTGATGAGCTTGGTCTGATGAGTTTACTTAGATCGATAAGCTCGGTCCAATGAGTTTACTTAGATTGATGTGCTTTGTCTGATGAGTGTACTTAGATCGATGTACTTGGTTGGATGAGTGTACATAGATCAATGAGCTCGGTCGGTTGAGTTTACTTAGATCGATGTGATTTGTCTGATGAGTTTTCTTAGATCTATTTGCTTGGTCAGATGAGTTTATTT
>NW_007749031.1:4009-4529 GCF_000696425.1 Galeopterus variegatus | reverse complement strand
CTTAGATCGATGTGATTTGTCTGATGAGTTTTCTTAGATCTATTTGCTTGGTCAGATGAGTTTATTTAGATCGATGAGCTTGGTCTGATGAGTTTACTTAGATCAATGTGCTTGGTCTGATGAGTATACATAGATCGATTAGCTCGGTCTGATGAATTTACATAGGTCAATGTGCTTGGTCTGATGAGTTAACTTAGATCAATGTCCTTGATCTGATGAGTTAACTTAGATCGATGAGCTTGGTGTGATGAGTTTACTTAGATCGAAGTGCTTTGTCTGATGAGTTTAATTTCATGGATTAGCTTTCTCTGATGACTTTACTTAGATCCATGAGCTTGGTCTGATGAGTTTACTTAGGTCGATGAGCTCGGTCTGATGAGTTTATTCAGATCGATGATCTCGCTGTGATGAATATACTTAGATCGATGAGCTTGGTCTGATGAGTTTATTTAGATCAATGTGCTTGGTCTGATGAGTTTACTTAGATCGATGAGCTCGGTCTGATGAGTTTACTTAGATC
>NW_007749031.1:2332-3111 GCF_000696425.1 Galeopterus variegatus | reverse complement strand
CTTTGATCGATTAGTCAGGTCTGATTAGTAATCCTACATCGATTAGCTTGGTCGGATGAGTTTACTTAGATCAATGGGCTTGGTCTGATGAGATTATGTAGATCGATGAGCTCGGTCTGATAAGTTTACTTAGATCGAATGGCTCGGTCTGATGAGTTTACGTAGATCGATGAGCTGGGTCTTATGAGTTTACTTACTTCCATGAGCTTGGTCAGGTGAGTTTACTTAGATCGATCATCTTGGTCTGATGTGTTTACTTAGATCGATGAGCTCGGTCTGATGAGTTTACTTAGATCGATGTGCTTGGTCTGATGAGTTTACTTAGATCAATGTTCTTGGTCTGATGAGTTAAATTAGATCGATGAGCTTGGTGTGATGAGTTTACTTAGATTGAAGGGCTTGGTCTGATGAGTTTACTTACATGGATTAACTTTCTCTGATGACTTTAATTAGATTAATGAGCTTGGTCTGATGAGTTTACTTAGGTCTATGAGCTCGTTCTGATGAGTTTACTCAGATCGATGATCTCGCTCTGTTGAGTTTACTTAGATCGATGTGCTTGGTCTGATGAGTTTACTTAGATCAATGTTCTTGGTCTGATGAGTTAAATTAGATCGATGAGCTTGGTGTGATGAGTTTACTTAGATTGAAGGGCTTGGTCTGATGAGTTTACTTACATGGATTAACTTTCTCTGATGACTTTAATTAGATTAATGTGCTTGGTCTGATCAGTTTACTTAGGTCTATGAGCTCGTTCTGATGAGTTTACTCAGATCGAT
>NW_007749031.1:1331-1631 GCF_000696425.1 Galeopterus variegatus | reverse complement strand
TGGTTTTATTATTTTTCCTAGATTGATAAGCTTGGTCTCTTTAGTTTTCTTAGATCGATTATATTAGTCTGATTATATTTCCAAGATCGAATACCTTGGTCAGATTATTTCTCGTAGATCAATTAGCTTGGTCTGATGAGTTTACTTAGATCTATGAGCTCGGTCTTAAGTGTTTACTCAGATCGATTATCTCGCTCTGATGAATTTATCTAGATCGATTTGCTTGGTCTGATGAGTTAACTTAGATCGATGGGCTTGGTCTGATGAGATTATGTAGATCGATGAGCTCAGTCTGATAAG
>NW_007749031.1:0-1036 GCF_000696425.1 Galeopterus variegatus | reverse complement strand
TCTGATAAGTTTACTTAGATCGAAGGGCTTGGTCTGATAAGATTACTTAGATCGAATAGCTTTCCCTGATGAGGTTTCTTAGATCTATGTGCTTCGTCTTTTGAGTTTACTTAGATCGATGAGCTTGGTGTGATGACTTTACTTAGATCGATGAGATCGGTCCAATGAGTTTACTTAGATCGATTTGCTTGGTCTGATGAGTTTACTTAGATCTATGTGCTTAGTCGGATGAATTTACTTAGATCGATGAGCTCGGTCTAATGGGTTTTCTTAGATAGATGTGCTTGGTCTGATGAGTTTACTTAGATCGATGAGATCGGTCCAATGAGTTTACTTAGATCGATTTGCTTGGTCTGATGAGTTTACTTAGATCTATGTGCTTAGTCGGATGAATTTACTTAGATCGATGAGCTCGGTCTAATGGGTTTTCTTAGACCATTGTGCTTGGTCTGATGAGTTTACTTAGATCAGTGAGCTTGGTGTGATGAGTTTCCTTAGATCGATGTGCTTGGTCTGTAGAGTTTAATTAGATCGATGTGATTGGTCTGATGAGTTTTCTTAGATCTATGTGCTTGGTTAGATGAGTTTATTTAGACCGATGAGTTCGGTCTTATGAGTTTACTTAGATCAGTGTGCTTGGTCTGATGAGTTTACTTTGATCGATGTGCTTAGTCTGATGAGTTGACTTAGATCGATGAGCTTGGTCTGATGAGTTTAATTAGATCAATTAGCTCTGTCTGATGAGTATACGTAGAATGATTAGCTTCATCTGATGAGTTTACTTATATCAATGAGCTTAGTCTGATGAGTTTCCTTAGATCTATGAACTCGGTCTGATGAGTTTACTTAGATCGATGTGCTTGGTCTGATGAGTTTACTTACATCGAGCAGCTTGGTGTGATGAGTTTACTTAGATCGATGTATTTGGTCTGATGAGTTTACTTAGATGGATTGGCTTTCTCTGATGACTTTACTTAGATTGATGAGATTGGTCTGAAGAGTTTACTTAGATCGATGAGCTCGGTCTGATGAGTTT
>NW_007749030.1:10259-11313 GCF_000696425.1 Galeopterus variegatus | reverse complement strand
AAGTTAGATTTTTCAATTATCTAGAATGACAAATGATAGAGAAAACACATAGTGATATCTTAAGTCATGACATGTGTATTAATCTTTTCACAGAACAAGATCATAGAAACTTGAAATCAATGGACGAGAAAAATTTCACCAAAGTGAAGGAGTTCATCTTTTTGGGGTTCACAGCAGACTTGAGGTTACAGCGAGGGATCTTTTTCATTTTCCTCCTCATTTATGTCTTCAGTCTCTTAGGGAACATCACCCTGGTTTCCCTAATTTGTGCTGATTCTCGACTTCACACTCCTATGTATTTCTTCATTGCAAACCTGGCATTTCTGGATCTCTGGTATTCTTCTGGCTATACCCCCAAAATCCTGATGACCTGTATCTCAGATGACAAAAGCATCTCCTTTGCTGGCTGCCTGGCTCAGTTCTTTTTCTCTGCTGGACTGGCTTATAGTGAGTGTTACCTGCTNCCTTGGATCCACTAGCAGAAGTTTAGCATCCTGTGCCAGTCCAGAGCCCTGGCAATCATAACCTAGCCCTTCTTTAGTTGTGTTAAGGTATAACAGGAGCGCTCTGAGGGATGTTGCATCCCCCATTCCTGCAACGTTCCTCTCCTGCTTCTACACCTGAAGGAAAGAGGACCCTGAGGTTGTGTTCCACATCTTCCTGTGTTAGTTTTCTACTGCTGCTGCAACAAATTATCACAAACTTGGTGGCTTAAAACAACAGAAATTTATTATCTAGACATTNGAAGTAGCTGATAAAAGTACCAACTGAATGGCACAGGGACCAGGGGCATTAGACCTGGAGAGGACCGAGAGATCACTAAGAGATCAGCTTCTTTTGGCGTGAACGTTCCCATAGGCATCTACTTTTAAAGAATACTCCTGATGAAGAGGGCTGTATGACAGATGGGGAGGAGAGATGGTTTGTGGGGAGAAGTTTTCTGAGCACACCTTGAATCCAAAAATGCGTGCAGCCAGCTTTAAGTCCGTGAATGAATGGCAAGTAAATGTATCTTAAGAAAATGCTCTTTTCTCTCCATAATATATTGAATCTC
>NW_007749030.1:5571-8118 GCF_000696425.1 Galeopterus variegatus | reverse complement strand
AAAAAAAACTATTAATTCTATAGGAAATTCAACCCACTTTACGGATGCCATTATCCAATAATTTATAGTGGCGTTTCACTTTAGGACACACTTGAGTGTTATACAGGAGGCTGTCCTTGCAAATTCCTACTATGTAAGAAAATCTGTTTTTTATTCAAGTCACATATTTTGTGCTTTATGCAAACCTGTATTTTAGGTTTTGTGGATAAAAATTTGAATGAAATGTAATTATTTCCTTCAAAGAAATTATAGTTTAATGTATTTCCAATGATATTCCNCTCCTATAAGGATACTTGTGATTGCGTTTAGGGTCCACTCTGGTAATATCCCCATCTCAAGATTTTTAACTTAATAACACATGCAAAGACTCTTTTCCCATGTAAAGTAACATTCACAGGTTCCAGGTATTAGAACTGGAATATCTTTGTGGGCCATTATTGAGTCTACTGTACTTCTGCAAACCATTCGTTTTAGGCAGTTTTTTAAAAACTATTAATTCTATAGGAAATTCAACCCACTTTACGGATACCATTATCCAGTGATTTATAGTGGCATTTCACTTAGGACACATTTGAGTGTTATACAGGAGGCTTCATGGATAATATTTACGTTTCATGGATAAATATTCAAATGAAATGTAATTATTTCCTTCAAAGAAATTATAGTTTAATGTATTTCCAATGATATTCCAAAATATAATTAAAATAAGATTATGCTTTTCCATGTAATTCTCTGGGAAAAAGGCAAATGAATTCAAAGCACTGAAGAGAAATCAAAGCATTTTTTAAGACTTTCTTTTTCAAATACTCCACATGGTCCCTAAGCACGCTGAAGGGAAACCCGAAGAGAAGATATACAAGTCAACCTCTCCCCAAAAAGAGGAAAAATTAGATGGAAAGAATAAGGTGATGTACACTACGTTATATACCTAATAGCTGTTCTCTCAAGGTAGCTTAGATCTGATTTCTCAGCCATCCAAAAGGAATGATACCCAGTTTCACATAACACATCTCACTATGAGCTACATAAATGAATAAGTCAGATTTTTCAATTATCTAGAATGACAAATGATGGAGAAAACATGTAGTGATATCTTAAGTCATGACATGTATATTAATCTTTTCACAGAACGAGATAATAGAAACTTGAAATCAATGGATGAGAAAAATTTCACCGAAGTGAAGGAGTTCATCTTTTTAGGGTTCACAGCAGACTTGAGGTTACAGCGAGGGCTCTTTTTCATTTTCCTCCTCATTTATGTCTTCAGTCTCTTAGGGAACATCACCCTGGTTTCCCTAATTTGTGCTGATTCTCGACTTCACACTCCTATGTATTTCTTCATTGGAAACCTGTCATTTCTGGATCTCTGGTATTCTTCTGTCTATACCCCCAAAATCCTGATGACCTGTATCTCAGATGACAAAAGCATCTCCTTTGCTTGCTGCCTGGCTCAGTTCTTTTTCTCTGCTGGACTGGCTTATAGTGAGTGTTACCTGCTGGCCGCCATGGCCTATGACCGGTATGTGGCCATTGCCAACCCTCTGCTTTATTCCCAGGTTATGTCCCCAAGACTGTGTGCCAGTCTTGTTGCAGCTTCATACCTTGGTGGCTTTATAAACTCAACCATCATCACCAGTGAGACATTCACCCTGAGCTTCTGTGGCAATGTCATTGATGATTTTTTCTGTGATCTGCCTCCACTTGTAAAGTTGGCGTGTGATGTGAAAGAGAGCTACCAGGCTGTGATGTACTTTATACTCGCCTCCAATGTCATCACTCCCACCACTCTTATCTTTGCTTCCTACTTCTTCATCATTGTCACCATCTTGAAGATCCGCTCTACCCAGGGCCGCCTCAAGGCCTTTTCCACTTGTGGATCTCACCTGACAGCTGTCACCTTGTACTATGGTACAATTCTCTTTATTTACTCCCGACCAAGCACTAGCTATGCCCTGGAATGGGATAAAGTAGTGTCAGTGTTCGATACTGTGGTGATTCCAATGTTGAACCCCTTAATCTATAGCTTAAGAAATAAAGATGTAAAAGACGCCCTGAGGAGGAAGATAGAGCAAAGTTTTCTGAAATGAAATATTTTAACAGATTATGTCAATGCCATTGTTATGAGCCTGTACTCTCAGAATAAAATAAGCAAGGAAAAAATTATCTTTTAATGAGGAAACAGCAGTCTGCATATTTTGTTTAAATTGCAACTGATGTATTTGAATGTGTTTTTAAAATAAACAAGTCTCAGTCGTTTGGAAAAACAACTATGCATGCTAGCTTGGAACAGAGTTTATTAAATTGTTGGTAATTTTAGAAGTTTGGAAGAAATCAGAATTTTAAAAGCATTTTCACTTGACATCTCATAACTTGCCTATGTCTATAATATTTTAAATTATAAATGGGAATAATATAACTGGTTATGAAATCATTGCCAGATTTTGACAGATAAATGACTTACTTCAAATCATCTAGTTCGTAGGTAGGAACACAGAAATGTAAACCAGAACTTACAACTTCAAATGTACTTACCTCTTTTGTTAGGAT
>NW_007749030.1:3899-4389 GCF_000696425.1 Galeopterus variegatus | reverse complement strand
TAGCATCTTTAAAGGACCCATCTCTAAAACAGTCTTATTCTGAGGTACTAGAGGTTAGGACATCAACATATAAACATCTGGAGACAAAATTCAAACCATAACACCAGGGAAAGGTAGCTGTTTTCCAATGGAGGAGATAAGGAAAGGTAGCCTGAAAATAAAGAAGAGCACGTGTCAAGAAAAAAAAAAAAATGGAGCACAAGATACTGTCTAGGAAAGTCTGATTAGTACAGTCTGGAGACATTCAATTATCACTTTCTATTTATCTTTTCTTTTCTTTCTTTTTATTAATTTATTTTTGATTATATGTATTTATGGAGTACAGAGTTGACTATCAGTATTTGTGTATAATATGGGATGACCAAATCATAATTATACTGTGACTTAGGAACATTGAGAGTCAACATTTAACAAAATATTACTCATTTAATCATATCCTAATTAATACATCATCCCCAAACTGCAAGTGAACTCTAATTGCATCTTTGGA
>NW_007749030.1:1595-1924 GCF_000696425.1 Galeopterus variegatus | reverse complement strand
CATCTTTAGAAGGTTTTAAATACAGCATTGCCTTACTTATGTATTTATTTTTTTGACCATACTGGCTGCTGTATTGAGACTTTACTATAGAAAGAAGGGTGAAGGCCAGTTAGAAGGCTACTACAACACTCTTGGTAACAGATAGTGATGGTTTGGACCAGGGTGGTAGTAGTGGAGGTGCTGAAAAGTGGTCAGATTCAGGGTAAGTTTTGAACGAAGGGACATAGGATTTCCTTTCATGAAAGATGGAAAAGTGGATAGGAGAGAAAGAACAGATTGGTACCAATTGTTTGGCTTCATAAACTGGAATGGTGGAATTTTATTAACTA
>NW_007749030.1:0-456 GCF_000696425.1 Galeopterus variegatus | reverse complement strand
GGTTTAAAGGATAAAATCCTGAATATGGCTTCCAAAAAGTTGTGCTCTGGTGACTTTATGGTTCATCTGAGGCACTTCTCTCCATCTTTATTTAACCTCCCTCAGTTTCTTTGCCTCACCTTTCAGGTTCTCTCCCATGTGAAAGCTGTGATGTGCATGTACTTTCCTAATAACGGGATTGCTCTCCCCTCTCTCCTTACCCCACAGTGGTAGGTCATCTGACTCAACTNTCAGCCATCCAAAAGGAATGATACCCAGTTTCACATAACACATCTCACTATGAGCTACATATATGAATAAGTTAGATTTTTCAATTATCTAGAATGACAAATGATGGAGAAAACACATAGTGATATCTTAAGTCATGACATGTGTATTAATCTTTTCACAGAACCAGATCATAGAAACTTGAAATCAATGGATGAGAAAAATTTCACCAAAGTGAAGGAGTTCATC
>NW_007749029.1:0-11313 GCF_000696425.1 Galeopterus variegatus | reverse complement strand
GAGGGGTCTTCACCACAGCCGCCAGGCTGGAGGGGACCTTGGAGGCCTAGCCTGTGCCGGGGCCAGCCGTGTCTCCCTTGGCTGTGGGCCCCACGCCTGAGCACCTCCCCCCTGCAGGGACCCCATGTGCCACAGCCCTGCTCGGGCAGGAGTAGGGGGGTGGGGTTTCCAGGACCCAGTCCACACAGGTCAGGACCCAAGTCAGAGTCCCCACCCTAAGGTCTCACTCTGGCTCTGCCCCGTGAGCCAGCAGTGTGGTCACGCCTGGCGGGAACCTGTAGTGAGAAGGGCCCTTTTTCTCCCAGGTCACCCGTTGTCATTCTGCTGAGCGTGCACCCGTGTGCTCTGAGTCCTTGGCCTCTGTCTTGAGGCTGCTGTCCCCACGTGATCCAGCTGTGGGAAGTTCCAGCGCCAGCTGCTGAGGGAGAGGAGGGGTGCAGAGGGGCACAGGACACTTTGGGGTGGCGGGGCCTGGGCCCTCCTGGTTGTGGTGACTTGGCTGAAACCAACCGAGCTCTTTGAGTCTGTGTGGCTCATGGTGCGTCAGGGTCGCCTCACCACAGGGCTGTGAGAGCCGCGGCCGCGCTCGGGAGGTGCTCAGCAAGCCCCGCACCTCACGGGTGCCGAGGGGCCGCGGAATCGGCGGCTGGTGTGTGCCTTGTTGGCGCTGCCACCACTGGGGACTGCTACCCTCACGCTCCTCGGGGAGCCCGCTGCAGCGCATGAGGCTTGCTTTTGTTCTCCTGGGTTCCTCGCCCCCCTGGAGCTCATTTGGGGGGTGAGTGTGGAAGCGCTATGTGCAGTCTCCCAAGACCCCAGTGACTGCCGACCCTCTCCCTTGGGGTGGGGCCCGTGGGGTGGCTGGTCCTCCAGGCAGCTCCTTCCAGTTGGGCCGGCAGCAGGCCGGGCCCCTTGTAGTGGGGACACAACCGGAGGTAGGTCAGGAACCAGCCAGGCCTCCATGGCTACGGAGCCGAGGAGGGGACTTGGGGGGCTGGAGTCAGGGGAGAGGCTTCCACTGGCCTTTTGTGCAGAAGGCAGGTGGTGGTGGGTCTAAGAAGCCAGGGCCAGCTGCTGGGGGGGGGGGGCTCTGAGCTCAGGGACCAGCTGAAGGGGGCGGGAAGGGAGGGGCTGGGAGAGCCGCAGGATGCTGCCTGCCTTTTCTGCTCCCATCACCATGGCAACAGATGGAGGTTTGGCAGGAAAGAGGGGGAGGGCTTGGTGGGAGGCTCTCGGGGTCTGGAAACGAGCTGGGGATCCTTTGGGGACTTGGGGGTTGCTTGCTTACCTCAGGCTGGGTGGGCTCCCCTCGCAGAGGTGACCATCACAGGATGGGAGTGTGGGCTTTGGAGGTGCATCTGAGATTCCTTACTCTGGGGCTCCCAGCCTCGTTCCTGGGCCAGTGCCTCCAACCCGGACAGCTCCCCAGCCTGGGCCGTGGGCACAGCTCCACCCCACCACCCAGCCCTGGAGGAGGGGAGAAGGCACCAGCCTCACCCCATGTGACCACTGGCCACGGGGCCACCCACCCTTGGGCTGAGGGATGCCCATCTGCAGGGCATGTCCTGGCCAGCCCTGGGGCCCCTCCTGTCTCCCCTACCCTTCCCCCTGCCAGAGAGCCCAGGCCTGACCAGCAGGCGGACAGGGGCGGGGCCGGGCTCTGCAGAGGGCTCGGCTGCTCGTGCTCCCAGGCCACCTCCCCCTCCTCAAGGCCAAGCCTGAGTACCAGCCCCACCCTGCAGGCTCAGCCAGTGGGCACACTCGACACTCGCTGCCTGGTTATACCCGTGTGAGTCCACACGTGTGTGGGAGGGATGTGGCCCTGCAGGGAGCCCAGGCAGCTGTGCGAACTTCCACCAGTGCCAGGTGGGGCCCCACCCAGGAGGGCCAGCTGCGCAGTTCTCACCGTGGGAGTGTGGCCACCTGTGCCAAGTCCTTGGGCCCAGGCCCACCTGCTGGGGGCAAGGAGGCTGCTGGCCACAGGCCACGGCCACAGTGCCCAGGGCAGGCTCCCGGCCTGGCCCAGCATCGGGGCCTTCCACTCCCCTCCCCACAGGAGTGCAGCCCCCAGCCCCCAGCGCTGCCCCAGCCTGCTGCAGCAGGGGAAAATTCTAATGGGGTGATGGAGGTCTGGGCTCCTTGGTGTGTGGGGTCTGGTGGCACCGTCAAAAACTTGGGCACAGGGTAGGGCGTCTCTGGTTGGGGGTGTTCCAGCAGAGACTGTCTGTGGGAGACCTTTCCTTGGATGGGGACAGTGGCTGTGGGGTCGGGTGTGGGGTGGGCCTCCTCGGATAGCCAACCCCAGGCAGGACAGAGGCTGCAGACAAGCCCACCTGGCAGCCCCTCCACCTGGCCCCTCCCCACACACCCCTCCCTAACTGCTGCAGGCCCAGGGGTGGGTGCCCGAGACAGGAGCTCCCCCACCCTGGCATCCCTGCATCCATCAGGGGCCTCCGCAGGGCCAGAGCAGCAGGAGGCCTCAGACCCGTTCTGGCCCCGTCCAGCCAGTGTGGCCCCAGCAGGAATGTCTCTGCGGGGAACAGGGCCTGCCCCCGAGCTGTGCCCTGGCCCCATGGAAAGAAGTATGGGGATGTTTCTGTGGCAGGCGGGCTGGACACGAGACCCTGTCCCTCGCCCCTGCCCAGCAGTAACGGGAGCGGGTGGGAGGGTGGCAGAGAGCTGGGAGCGTGTGCTGGGCCCGGCCCGGGACCCTCGCTTCCTGTACCCTGCAGCTGCCCTCGGGCTGCTAAGACCCCACGTTGCCCCGGCCCTCTGTCTGACGTTCGCAGGAAGCCGCCTGAGCAGACGCGGATAAGCACAGCCTTCCCAGCACCAGGGAGGGACAGGGAAGCCACAGAGGCCATCTCCAGGCTGGCAGGTGGGGCGGGGCTTGGGCCCTCCTGGCTCCTGACTGTGGTGGGTGAGCGTGGAAACGTGGCTCGTGGCAGCCCCCTTCCCCCAGCCCCACACTCCTTGGTGGGCACTGTGTTGGTCTCCGCTCGCTCTCAAGGCTGGGGTCCTGGGCTTTGGGTGCGGGGCTCTTGGGGCCTGGCCTCCCAGGCTTCACTGCAGCCCCCATCCCGGATGAAGGGGGATGGGGTGTGCCCCTCCCTGCAGGCCTGGGGACGGTGCAGAAAGGGGACCCCAGGGACCTCCTCGGCCCCATCAAAACATCTGGGGCTGCAGCTCCAGCTCACCCACTTGGAGAAGGTAGTTAGAGACAAAGGGGCGGCCACCTCGGCCCAGTGCTGGAGAGCAAGTGAATTTCATGGCTGGTTTGGTAAATGCTCCCATTTTATAGGTGGATTTAATTAGAATGTTTCCTATTTGAGAAAACTGTTCCCAGAAGGCAGGAGCCAGGGCCAGGCCCCTGAGTGCCGGCAGTGGAGGCAGCCAGGCTGGGGCGGGGCTTTGCAGGGTATGTGGGCATGTGTATGGGGGACCCCAGTGTGACCACACGTGCAAGACACAAGGGACTGTATGGCTATCTTCCTCCCAGCGAGCTGGCACCCCCTCCCCTTGAAGTTGTTCCCCAGCACTGCTGACCTTTGCCCCACAATCACACACCTGGGTCCTGGCACCTGGCTCTAGCAAAACCTCCCCAAGCCAGGGAGAAAGCGGGCATGGGTGTCTGGAGACTGTGCACCTGGGCTTCCTGTCCTGCCCACCATCTGCTGTCTCCTGACCCCACACAATCCTCGTCAGAGGGGGCCCTGAACTGAGTGCCAGGGTCTGCAGGACCTGCCGCATCCCCTTACTGCACCAGCCCTTCCTGCCATCTGTGGGGGCCATCCATGGTTAAGGGGCTAGGACCTCCTAGGAAGGTCCCCAGGCTGCAGGCAGGGGACTGGGACTACCAAGGACAGCTGCAGTGGGCATGCAGCCAGCCAGCACCACCTCTGCTGGGCCCCGTGGAGAAGGGCCCCCCTCCTTAGAACTGGGTGCCTGCTTCGAATGCTGGACACCCAGAGCGTACCGTTTCTGAACACCACTCCTTCATACAGAAAATTTGGTCATAATTATGTGATAACTGTGTTTTCTTGATCTGTTCTTTAGTTTTAAAACAATTGTTTATTAATTTTTTTTAAGTATTTAAACTTAAAGGTACTAAAATACTGCATGCATGAACTAAGATTTGCGCTTACCAAAAATACACCCAGGAGCTCACATTGTTTCCATGTTTTAAATTTTAAAAGCAAATACATAGAAGCTCCCAGAGCTCAGGCAGAAGGGCAGCATGGGGGTGGCCAGAGCACGGCTTCTGTCTGGACAGTGCAGCTGCTGCTTGGGGCACCCACGACAGCGCAGGCCAAGGGCACTGTCCCGCCGCAAATGACGCCAGGGCACCGGGAACTTTCTCTGTAAGGAAGAGTTTGAATCACGGGATTCTAGGAATGAGCATCTGTGTGGGAGGCGGTGTTGGTTAGAGGACACGTAGCTGAGAGCGTGCTGCCATGCAGCTGCCACAGAGAGGACGGAAGCCACCGTCAGCAGCCGTCGCCGAGCGCTCAGGCTGGCGAGGGCCACGCTCTAGAGAAGAGCACTCACTTTGTCACGGACAGCCTTTAGGATTGTTGGTGACAGAAGCAGACTGGGTTTTTTCTTTTTAGTAGAAGTTGAGATGGAGTTCGCATAGCCTAGCGTTAACCATCTGAGCGCACAATTCGGGGGCACTTAGTACGGGCGGTGCTGGCCACCACGACCTGTGTCTAGTTCCAAAACGTGTTCATCACCCGAAGGGAACCCTGTCCCCGTTAGCTGTCATCCTGACTCAGCTCCCTCCCCGCCCGTGGAAGCCACGAATCTGTCTTCTATTCCTATGGATTGACCTATTCTGGATATTTCCCATGACTGGAATCACACAGAACTTGGCCTTTTGTGACTGGCTGCTGTCACTCAGCATAGTGTCCTCAAGGTTCACCCACATTGTAGCGTGTGTCAACATTTTCTCCTTTTTTATGAACACTATTCCCTTGTGTGGCTGGACCACGTTCCGCTTGTCCGTTTGTCCATCGATGGACACTGGGGTGTCTGCACCCTGGCTGCTGTGACCAGTGCTGCAGCGAACACTGGCAGGCGAGTGTCCGCTCAGGCCCCTGCCTCCAGCCCTGCGAGCACATGCCTAGGAATGGTCATCCTGTGCCTAACTCTGGGAGGAGCTGCCAGACTCTTCCAGTAGGCAACACTTTAATTGGTTTTATTTTTATTTTTAAAGTCTCCGCAGATAGGGCAGGAGCCCCGCCCGTCGCGTGCCAGGCTTGTTCAGATTCTCGCTCCTTCCTTCGTGGAGTCCCTGGGCCGGGAGGAAAGGGGCGTGATTCAGGGGTCGGGCCAGTTATCTGTGCGGTGCCCGCAGGCGGGCCAGGGGAAGAGGGCGCTCTGGGCTCCCCGGTGACCAACAGTTCCCCTTGGCCACTGTCCCCTGGGAGGGCAGTTGTGGGAGGTCCCGGAGCACCCAGCCATGCACAGGCCAGTGCTCTCGGTAGTTCTGTTCCGTGTCTTAGTTTTTACAGATATGGGGAAGTGACGAGTCGTGAAGTCCATTGCTAGGTGGGACCTAGAACCAGGCAAAGGAACAAAGTTCATTATTGGCTCCTGTGGCAACCCCAGGCTACTTCTGGCACACAGGGACCCTCCTGATGGCAGGGCGGGCAGGGCAGAGCGCCGTGGGCCTGGGACCACCCCGTTCAGCAGGGAGAGGGGAGAGCAGAAGGGCTGTACCTGGTGTGTGGCAGGGGTGCCACGGAGTCCCAGGCCAGCGGCCCGTGGGGAGGCGGGAGCAGGCCTGAGGGGCTGCTGGTGGTCTGTCCAGCACTGTGGCCCCTCTGGTGCTGGGTTCTGTCTGTTTCAGCAGGTCGCATGCCTGTGGTAGCAAGTCACTGCTGGCATGGGACGATGCTGCTCAGCCTCCGTGCTGAAGGACGAGGTTTTGTAAAATTCCCAATCCAGTACTTTAGTAAAATACGGCAAAAATGAACACAATAAAATGAAGTGGGGGAAAAAACCCAAAGCCTTTTACAATACACGCCCAAGTACTTCACTGGGCTCATCAGACATGACTCCTCAGCTGAATTGTGAGTGTCTGAATGTTTTCTGCTACACAACCTGTCGTGGGCCTGTCCTGGTCTGCAGACCATGCTCTGAGCGGCCTGGGTAAAGATGCAGGGTGGAAGCACCATGTCCGTCCAGCCCAATGCCACCAGAGGCCGCCTCTTTGAGCCATTTCTGGTTCAAATGCTTGTGATGGTGGGCACACCCCTGGTGTCTGGGTTGGTCTCCTCAGGCGATAGCTGGTGGACCTGCTGCGAGTCATGACAACTGGGCTCACCCATCCCCCCGGTCTCGTGTCTCTTCTCTGCAAGGTGAGCGCAGTGCCATTCCCACCTCCCTTTTTCTCCCCCATCTTTCTAACAGTGACTTCCGCCTTTACTGTTTTAAAGGTTAGCATTTCTGTCCTTCAGCCACACCATGTCTTCTGGGGTTTGCCTGGCGGTTGACTCTCTAAAGTGAAAAATCATAAAGAGGGTTTCCACAGTTGTCAGCATGGGAATGTCGGTCAGTGCTGGGTTAGGTGTGTGCCACAATTACCTTTTTTGTCATGTGACCCACTCAAGGAAGCTGTGCCCATGTACCCGGGGGCTCTGCTCTGAGACCTGGTTTTTATGGAATCAGGGGCATCAAGAGGTTGCAGGTCTGTTGGGTCTTCTCTTTTCTGACATCCCATGAGTTGCTTACATTTGTGACACATTTATTTGCATCACCATGATGTTCTTGAGAACCCTTTGATTTTCCTGGAGTTTCAAGTTGCCCCTCTTTTTTCGTTGCACTGATTACCTATCTATTATAACCTTGACTTTTTTTAAATTCACGTATGTCATACATTCTATCAAGTCCCCTTTTTTCATGGCAGCTCCCTCCTGGAGTCCTCTGTCCCCTGCTCCAAACTGCTGCAGTTCCCTAAAAGGCCTCCTGCAGGGGGAGAGGGGTTCTCCCAGGACCTGTCTCTGCTGCCCCCCAGGATGTGACCCTCTGCTTCCTTCTGGTCTGCCTCCTCATTGTGTCAGGTGACTTCCTAGGAAAAGTTGCACAAGACTGCACAATTCCAAGTCTGAGTGTCTGAAGGGACCCTCACTCTGTGCTCACACTCCCTTCACAGGGCCTGGCACTGGCAGGCTTTGCTCTATTAGCTCCCAGCTTCCAGTGCTGATGAGAAGTAAGATGCCCATTGGAAACATCTGCCTTTCCCCACCCTTTTTTACATCAGAGCTCCCCAGAAGTGTTATGCTCATTGAACCAACATCTCCCTTTCTCTCCAACCCCTCTGCCTTACTGACATGACCCCTATGGTGCCAAGTCAGGACCACTCTCAGTCCTGCCCCGGCAACAGCATTTGATGCAGTGTTGCTTTCCACTCTTACTCGGCTTGTGGAGCAGCACACTCACCGGCTTCCTCTCTCCCCCACCGTCTGCTCCTCCCAGGCCACTCTGCCACATCCTCCCCATCTCACAGCCTCTGAGCGCGGGAGCAGCAGGGGCCCCCTTCTCAGTCAGCAGTCACTCTGGGTGACCTCATCCACTCCCAGCAGCTTGGCACTGGCCTGATCTGTCTTTTCATATGTTCACTTCTGACCGGACACAAAGTATGTTTCTTATAAATATCATACACTTGGGTCTGGGATTCCCCTTCCCCTAGTCAAACTGTTCTTTAGTTGGAGTCTTTAGGCCGTTTACACTTAATGTAATCGCGCGTGTTTGGCTCAAGTCTGCCAGCGTTCTGTTTGTTTTCCATTTGTCCCATCTGTTCTCTGTGTGTTTGTTCCTCCTTTCCTGTTGTCTTTTGCATCAACCATGTATTTTTTAGTAATTCCACTTCCCGTCCTCTGCATTAAGCTACACCTGTTTCATTATTCCTTTAGTTATTACTCTAGAGCAGTGATTCTCAAAGTCTTAAACCACTGACCCCTTGGGCCCCCTGAGCCTTACTGAGGTCCATGAAGCCAAACTGTTTTTATGATATTATAGAGTATGATTTGCCTCAACACAGTGGAGTTTTCTAGAGGCTCATGTTATGTCTTCTTTCAAGGCAGATATTAATGAGATTTTTCAACAATGTAAAGCAGTGCCATTCTCAGTAATTCTTATTTGTTTTGGAAATATATGGTTATTTTTCAAAATAAAATGTGTTATGTTTACGGATAATTAATGTATGCATAATGGGTTTAGTTTTTTAATGAATCCATAAATATTTGTAAAATTTGTTTTAATTTCTAATACAATAAATATTGGCAGATATAACCACATAAATAAAAGCCCTTTGGTAATTGTTAAGAGTGTAAATGAGTCCCAAGACCATGAAGGCTGAGGACTTGCAGTTGTGGACTACAGTGCTAGCTAAGTTAGATGCAGGGAGTGTCTCATTCCACCAGCACCCCTCCACCCTGCAGGCTGCAGGCCATGAGGGCGTTATGTCTGCAGTTATGTGTCTGATGATGCTTTGTTGCTGTATTTGCAGGATTGGTCCTTTAAAGAAATGATTATTCAAGAAGAGATTTTCAGATTTGCTCAGGTGCCTTCATGCCTGCCCGTGGATCCAGCCACCATGTGGGGTCACTTCCCTTCAGGCTGAGCAGCTTCCTCTGACCCTTACTGTAGTATTTTAGCCCATGCAATGAATTCCTTTTGTCCATCTTTTCTTCTGATTAATAATATGTACTTATTTTTTTATGTTACAGTCCATTTCTGAAAATTCCAATATTTGGGTCAGTTGTGGCCTGCTTCTGTTGGCTGTTTTTTCTCTTGAGAGTAGGTCACATTTCCCCACTTCTTTGTGCACATCATAATTTTTTATTTTATGCAGACATTATTTACTTAGAAGAGCAGTTCAGGCTGGAATGGGTAGGGTTGCCCCAAAAGGACTGCCCTTCCCTCCATCGGGCATGTCGGATGGGCTGGTCAGCGTGACCTAAACAGAACACTAGCTGGGTCAGGACTGGCGGCCCCTTTGGCAAGTCTCTGTTCACCTCTGGTCGAGTGTCTTGAGGGTCTGAGCCCCCAGGTGTAGTTTTCTTCTTTATTCTGTTGTGTTTTGTTTTTCTGTTTTTGGCAGCTGGCTGGTTCAGGGCTCTGAATCCTCGACCTTGGTGTTATAACACTCTGCTGTAACCAATATTTCTGGTGTGTTTTGAATTCCCGTCACTAATAGAAGCTCAGTGAACACTGAGTGAGAGAATTCATGGAGCAGACTCTCGGGAGCTCGCACGCCCGGGGCCAGGCACTCACGACCTTTGCTCCTGACGTGTCCGTCCACTCTGGGGTGTGACTATTTCTTGGGTAGTGTTTCCTGTCCCCTGTCCACGGCCAGCTCCTCCCATTAATCAGATATTGGGCTTTCAGGGTTGGTGGCCTCTCACTGTTCCATCTTTTCTTTCTTGCTCTTCCTCACTAGGCATTTTCTTTTTTTTTTAGTTATTTCAGCAGTTTCTAATGCCAGCAGTTATTGTTATTTCTAATGTCTTAGAGCATTTTCTTGTTTTCCCATCCTTTTTGTAGATTTCTCGTTTTACAGATGTAAAAAAACTTACTAAATCCTAGTAAATCGATGCCATGAAGGGTCAGAGAACTGTGGAGGCGTCTGTTTCCCGAGGGCTGGCTCCGCTGCTTCTCTTGCTTGGACCCCTCTTCCGTCTGGGGCACCTCCTCCCACACCTGGTCACCTGGCTGTCGGTTCACCTGGGTGGATGCTGTGGTTCTTCTGTGATGGATAAGTAGGGATGATGTCTTGCCTGGGTGTCTGTGGGGTGGGACTTCTGCTCGGGAGCCATGTGCGTACGTGTGCGTGCGTGTGCGTGTGCGTGCGTGTGTGTGTGCGTGTGTGCATGCGTGTGTGCGTGCGTGTGCGTGTGTGTGTGCGTGTGTGCGTGCGTGTGTGCGTGTGTGTGTGTGTGCATGTGCGTGTGTTTGCGTGTGTATGTGTGTGCGTGCGTGCGTGTGTGAGTGTGCGTGCGTGCGTGTGTGCACGTGTGCGTGTGTGTGCATGCGTATGCGCGTGTGCGTGCGTACGTGTGTGTGCGTGCGTGCGTGCGTGCGTGTGCATGCGTGCTGCAGAACAGGGCATGGGGCAGGCGTTTGCTCCAGGACAGCCCCCTGGCCTCTGCTGCAGTAGCGTGTTTCCCTGGCTGTCTCCTGTCTTGGCGTTGCCAACCCAGACCGTTCCCCAGGTTGACACCCTCCATAAATGCTCCCGCTGTGTTTGCAGCCCCCCTGAGGGACAGCTGCAGCCTCCCCAGGGTTGACAGGCAGACCCAGCCCCTGCCCCTCTGCCTTCCTTCTTCCAGAGCCTTCTGGAATGTTTCAGGATTTCTTCATCATGCCATGCCTCCTTCTTTTTTTAACCCAGAGGGTGGGATTGAGAGGAGGCAAACAGGAGGGTCAGCCTGCTGGGAACCTGCGGAAACCTTGGTCTGTCTTGCTGGCAGGGCCCTGGCAGCCATGCCATGCCTGGACAACTCCCCCATCCCCCAACATGTATCCGTCCCTGCCCCCCCCACAAGCCAGAACTCCACCCAGCCCTGGCCTCTTCCAGCACCTGGGCCAGAGAAGTCCTCTTGGGACCCGTCCTCCTCCCAGCCAAAGGCACCACTCCACTCTGAGGTCTGTTCAGAGACTTGGCTGGCTGTGCAGGGTAGGGGCCTGGGGCCGTCCCTGGGTGTGGAGGCCTGGTCACCCCGTGTCTCTGCTTCTCAGCTTTGCCTGGTCTGAGCATCTTGGCAAGGGAGCGTCTGTATCCCGGGGAGGGCCCCTCCCTCAGCCCCCTGCCTGGGTGCCAGCAAGTGGATCTTAACCTTGGGCTGTACTGGTGGTTCCTGTCAGCGTCTTTCAACTGGGTGCAGAACAGAAAGGGGGCTTTTAGGAGTCACACGGGTGACTGTCTTCAGATTGCAGGGGGCCTCTGGGCCTGAAACAGCTCCGAGCCCCTGCAGACTGCCTTTGGGCAGAGTGGAGAGAGGGGTCCTCGCTTGGCTGCCTGCCTGCGAGCCCCAGGCTGGGCCTCTTCCTGGCACAATCCCTGGCCATCCCTCCAAGGCGGAGGGAGCCAGCGTTAAGAGCCTGGTTCTCACTTAATTTTTACCACTTCAGGAGAGGCTGATAGGAGATCCCTGAGGCGGTGGGGCACCTGGGAGGGGATGGCCCCAGCCCGCCCTTGTCCATCACTGGGCTGCAGAGATGGCTGGTCTGCCTTGCAAGGGACTTGGGTGCCAGAACTGCTGGGGTTGCTTGAGGGACGATGCCTGCTTCCCTCCTCAGGCGGGGGGC
>NW_007749028.1:10292-11314 GCF_000696425.1 Galeopterus variegatus | reverse complement strand
TGAAGATCTGGGGACAAGCATTCCAGGCAGAGGGAAGAGCAAGTGCAGAGGGCCTGAGGCACAGATGAGCTCAAAGACCTGCAAGAAAGTCTGAGGGTGGACCCGGGCAGATGAGCGTGAGGGTGGGAGAAGAGGAACTGGAACAACGAGATACGGACACCAGTAGGAGCTTTTGCACCAGCCCTGGAAGGGATGGCCCGTTGAGAGTAATGACTGAAATTACTTTAATTTCCCAAAGAGGGAGCATGATACTATGCAATATTAAATGTTGATAAGAGCAGAAACTGGAACTATCTGCCTGACTCTACCATTAGCAAGCTGTGTGATTTAAAAAAAAATTTTTTTTTATTGTAACATAGATGATTGTACATATCTGTGGGATACAGAGTTGAATATCAATAGCTGTGTGCAATATGTGATGCTTAAATCAGGATAATTAGTGTATTCAACCTTATACAGCGTAATCGTTTTTTGTGGCCCTTTACCAATTCCTCATTTACCCCTCCACCCTCCTTTCCCACCTCTGGTAACCTTAGGCAAGTCTCTCAACCTCTCTGTGTCTCAGTTTCCTCATCGATTATACAAGGATAATAATATCTACTTAAAAGATATTATCAAGTAGGGCCGGCCTGGTGGCGCACTGCTACAGTGCGCCNAAGTTTAGGTTTCTCTGGTTTTTCAGGTTATGAAAACTCTATAACTCATCCTCCATTCATTTATTTGTTCATTCGACAAATATTTGAGTTTCTACACTGAGTCAGGCCCTGTTCTAGCTACTGGTGATAAAGCAGTGAACAGGATAAACAAGGCTCCTCCTGTTATCGAGCTTTAGTTTGGGAGAAAGACATTAGAAAGGGAACAATAGCGAAATGTGCTCTGAAGACAATACAATGGAGTCATGGGAAGGCCTCCCTGAGATAATGCCATTTGAGCAGAAATGTGAATGAAGGAGCCAGCCAAGTGAAGATCTGGGGACAAGCATTCCAGGCAGAGGGAAGAGCAAGTGCAGAGGGCCTGAGGCA
>NW_007749028.1:7064-8440 GCF_000696425.1 Galeopterus variegatus | reverse complement strand
AATGGGGAGGACTTCCAGTTGGGACTAGAAGGCATAGACCCGTGTCTCTGTGTCCCCCCACACTAAGCACAGCTATAAACCTTGTAGATAATGCAAGAGGCAACCAAAGGAAAACTCTGCAAGGTGGTAAGAAAAAAGTGAGCTGGTTTGGGACTCCAGTACCACACGACCAGTAAAGTAGCAGGGCACTGAGCATCTCCCCTACACCCATACACCCAGACCCACTGTTCCCCAGCCTCAGCCGAGCAAGACAAGGCAGGCAGGGAGGCTCATTCTTCCTGGGGCTCCTCTAACAATATCAGGGAAGAGGGGGGTCAATAGGGAGCCCTGCCAAAAATAAACATCCAGGGGAAATACCCTGTTTCCACCAAGAGATACTGAGGAGTGGAGTTGATCTGTCAGGTGGAGACCCAGCTGCAGCAAGCCTCCTGGTTGGGAAAGCCTTGTCCCCACAGACTCTTCTCGCCCATGTAGAGGCAGCTGCGGAGCGTGGTAGGAGGAACGCCTCACCCATGGAGACATTTCCAAGTCCGGCCTGGGGAAGCCTTTCTGCCCCCTCAAGAAGCACCAGCAGAGATAAACCAACTAGGCCAAACCAACACACCAACAGGCGAAAATTAAACTTTTGAAATCTAAAGACGGAGAAAAAATCTTGAATTCAGCCAGAGAGATGACACATTGCCTGTAAGAGGCGTTCAGCTGGCAGGCAACCCACCAAGAGGACCAGGAGGAAGCGGCACAACAGTTTTCAAGAGCTGTCAACCACAAATTCCATATCTGGGAAGACTGTCTTTCAGGAATGAAGGGGAAACAAAGACATCTCAGGGAAAGGAAAACTGTAGAATTTGTTGCTAGCTGACTTACTCCCAAAGACTGGTCAAAGGAACTTCTTCACAGAGAAAGGAAATTACAAAGAAAGGTATCGGGGAGCATCAGGAACGAAGAAACCAGGAGAGAGCAGAAACCTGGCCCATACCATGTTGTCCTCTGCCTCGTGAGTTTTGCAAATCGTATTTGATGGTTGAAACTAAAGTTATACCTCCATCTGATACTCAAGACAATGATATTTAAAAGGGGAAGGAAGAGATTCTCACACATAGCTCAGAGTGGTCAAACACTGACAGTATCAGACTGTGATAAGTCACATAGGTATATTACCGTACTCATGCAACTACTATGGGAACTATTCCAAGAGATGTACTCAACAACACTATATGAAATCAAGATGGGATCATAAAAGATGGAACTCTCAGAAAGGCAAGAAAAGAGCATCAGAGGACTGAGAACCAAAGGAAACAAATAGAAATAGGTAATAAAGGGGCCGGCCCGGTGGCGCACTGCTGTAGTGCGCCGCTTGGGAAGCGCGGCGGCGCTCC
>NW_007749028.1:2291-6552 GCF_000696425.1 Galeopterus variegatus | reverse complement strand
GGAAAAAGACAAAAAGAAAAAAAAAAGAAATAGGTAATAAAATGGCAGACTTAAGTGCTGACATACCTATAATTACCTTAAATGTAGATTATCTACATACACCAATCAAAGACAAAATTGGCAGAGTGGATTTTTTTTTTAATGACCCAAGTTTATACTGTTGACAAGAAACCCACTTCAAATTCATGACATAGGCAGATTGAAAGTAAAGGATGCAAAAGATATAACATGCAAACATGAATTCAAAAAAAGCAGTAGCAGCTGTGTTACTATTTAATAAAGTAGACTTAAGAGCAAAGAACATTACTAGGGACAAAGGAACATGACATAATTATAAAAGGATCAATCCACCAGGCAAGTATAACATCCTAAATGTGTGCACACTGAACAACCACACTATTTCTTTTTCCCAAATAATGCTATAGTCCTATTTCAATGAGTTGGGGTTACTCTAGCAAACCGCTCCACTGTCACTGCTGTGTTGGGGATGTCCAAGACTACTTCCACTCTCAGGAATCCCAGGACTCATGGGACTTAGCATGTAACTGAAGTCACGGCTAAGATTTATTATGGTGACATGATAAAGATACCCAGTTGGCTGATAAGGGAAAAAGAGGTGGAGTCTGGAAAATGCATAGAGGGTTCCTTATGCCCTCTCCCTCCCATGAGGGGTCCCACAGAGCACACTCTCTCCCAGCAACAAAAATGCAGCAATACGTGTGATGTTTGTAGCCAGGGAAGCCCACCAGAGGCTCATCACCCAAAGTTTTTACTGGGAGCTGGTCACGTTAGCACCTCCTGCTGAACACGTGCTAAAAGTTTAGGCTACCAAAGGAAAGCGGGTGTTTGACATAAACCATATTGTTTGTACAGACAGTCTAGGCACAGTGAACTACTCTTATCGGTTAACTGTTGACTGGGAACACTCCAAAAGCCAAGTTCCCAGGCGCCAGCCAAGGGCCAGCCTTGCCAGCAGGGCTTTCTGAGGATAGCCAACTCAGGCCTGCTGTGTTATCTCTTTCTGCACAGTTACATACCCTGTGAACAGAGCAAGAAAACATTGATTTGTGCTTTTTAAATGGGTAAATTGTGTGGTATATGAATTATGTCAACGAGGTTATAAAAAAAAATTTCCACAAGGCTATTTTCTGGAAACATAGACAAGCTTATTCTAAAAGTTATATAGAAAGGCAACTAGCTCAAACAATCTTGACAAAGAAGAATTAACTGGGAAGAAACACTGTACCTGACAGTAAGTCTTACTGTTTAGCTACAGTGCTCAACACAGTGTGGTAGTGGTGAGATAGATGCCTGGGTCCGCAGAACAGGGTAGAGAGAACAGAAGCAGACCCACTCAAATATGTACAGGTGTTTTTTGACAGAGGTACAAAAGTAATTCAAGGAAAGAGGGTAGTTTTTCAACAAACGGTGCTGGAACAATTAGACATTCACATACAAAAAAATGAACCTCAACCTAAACTTCACAACTTATATTGTGAATTAACTCAAAATGGATCACAGACTTAAATTTAAAATATAAGAATATTAAACTTGGGCCGGCCCGGTGGCGCACTGCTACAGTGCGCCGCTTGGGAAGCGTGGCGGCGCTCCCGCCGAGGGTTCGGATCCCACATACAGACCGGCCGCTCACTGGCTGAGCGAGATGCGGGAGCAACACCGAGGGTTGCGATCCCATTGCCGGTCCCGGTCCGGTACGGGCGCGACACTGAGGGTTGCGACCCTTTGCCGGTCACGAAAAAAAAAAAAGACAAAAAGGGAAAAAAAAAAAAAGAATATTAAACTTAAAAAATAGGATAAAATCATTGGGACCAAGACCTAGGCAAAAAGCTCTTAGACTTGACACTGAAAGCATGACCCATAAAAGAGAAAACTAAGTTGGACCTCATCAAAATCAGAACTTTTGGTGTGAGAAAGCCCACGTGAAGAGGACGAGAAGACACTCTAGAGAGTGGAAGAAAATATTTGCAAATCACATAGCCGACAAAAGACTGGCATCTAGAATATAGAAAGAATGCTCAAAACTCAACAGTGAAAAAATAAGCAATCTAATTAGAAGATGGGCAAAAGACACAAACATGCATCTCTGAAAAGGATATACAAATGGTGAAGACGCACGTGAACATCATTAGTCATTATGGAAATACAAATCAACACCATGAGATAGAACTGTTAGCAATCAGATTGACTAAAATAAAAAATAGTGACAACATCAAATGCTGGCAAGAATGTAGAGAAACTGGATCACTCACACATTGCTGGTGGGACGTAAAATGGTCCAGCCACTCTGGAAGCAGTTTGGCAGCGTCTCACAAAACTAAATATACAATTACCATCCAAACCAGCAACTGGACTCTTCGGCATTTATCCCAGAAAAATGAAAACTTACATCCACACAAAAACCTGTATACATATGTACCAAAACGTTATATACCATACAATATAAGACATTTTGAAATGACAAAATTTTTGAAATGGAAGAGAGATCCTTGGTTGCAGAGGTTAGGGTCCTGGGAGTGGGAGGAGAAAGAGATGGGCGTGGTGATAAAAGGGCAACACCTGGGGTCCTTGTGGCGGGAGATTTAACTGTTCAGTATCTCATCTGTGATGGTGGATGCATGAACTTACACGGGTGATAAAATTGTACAGAGCTAAACACACACACACATACACACACACAAATGAGTTTAAGTAAACCTTGGGGAATTTGAGCAAGATCAGTGGATTGCATCAATGTCAATATCCAAGTTGTGATATTGTACTATAGGTTGCAAAATGTTACCACTGGAGAAACTGGGCAGAATGTAAAAGGGGTATCTCTGAATTATTTCTTACAACTGCATAAAAATCTATAATTGTCTCCATAAAAATTCCAATTAAAAATAATAAATCAAATACAATCCTATAATACAGAAAGAAACGTTACGGTGGGTCCCATGAAGTATCCCTATAGCCCTCCCTCACCCACTTCTCAGGGTGGTCCAGAGTCTCAGTGTTTCTTCCGCTCACACCCATTGCCTCTTCTCATGGTGGGAATCACATCTTTCCTTTCTTTCAAAGGGTTCTCCTGGCATTTCCATCTGTGGGAAAAGTGAAATGCACAGTCACTTTTTCTCTGGAGACACACGTTGTCTGTCTTTAACAGAACCGGAGCCGGGCTCGCGAGCACTGGGAGGCCAGTCCCCAGAGGAGGACTGAGTGCAGGTACCTGGAAGTCATCAGTCCCAGCAGCGTGCAGCTGTGCCTGCTCAGGGCACACTCTCACAAATGGCTTTTCTTATGTTTAAAACTTAAAGGGGAGCCCCCAGCAAATTAGTATTTTAGTTGCTCCCCAAAGTTGCATGACTTGGTGAAGCAGGCATTTCTCTATGCATGCAGTGATTAAGGACAAATTTACAAAACTCTCCTAATTGCCTAAAGGAAGAAGAGGAATTTGATTGGGGCGGGAGGTGTTAAAAAGAGTTTGCCTTGCTAGGACCATCCTGTAGTGGAATATACAAGCTCTCTAGAAGCAACTCTCCGTGTCACTGAGCTGTGCAGAGGCTGTTCGAGGGCATCTTGTTTGTCTTATTTTCTTTCTTTCTGTACCTTGCATTAAGGAAAGAATCGGAAACACCAGTAAGAGCAGCAGCAGCTCAGAGAGATTTGGCCAAGACCAGGGTTGGTAGCAAAGGGGTGGCTTTGGGGGACTTCACTTTTCTTGCCACCACCGAGCACTCCAAAGAAGCATGTAATGTAATTAAAGTAAGCGTAGTCTCAGGTCAAGCCCCTCTCTCCTCCCTTTCTGATGCCAAGGTCCCTGAAGTCACCCGTCCCACTTCCTCCCTCATGCAAAAACAGCAGGAGGTCACGATCCCAGGCAAGAACCAGGGCACCGATGGTCCACTTAATTGGACACCTGAAGAGGTGGCCGAGGAGCAGATGGGGGTGTCTGTGGGGCCAACAGTGTTGGTTTTCCCTGGGGTGGGGCAGGGGTTGTGGTGAGTCTCACCGAAAACTGCTGAGGCAGATCTGCCCTGAACCAAGGAGAGACCAAGGTTTGATTTTTAAAATAACAAACAGCTTGAAGCTATTGGGTTTTTTTTTTGTTGTTGTTGTTTTTTTAAAAAAAAGAAAACGAAAATGACCTAAATGTGCTGTATGCACTGTACAAAAACCTTCTCCCAAAGTCCAGAACACTCTTCCTCCCTGCTCCCGTCTCAAGGGTCTCAAGGGTAACATAACTTCACAGGGAATAGTGCTC